>NC_090875.1:31244609-31279609 GCF_036669935.1 Montipora foliosa
CTTAAGGTACGAGTGGTTTCAGAGTAAAGATAGAAAATGAAAGATTCACATTGTCGTCAAAACCTCAAATTTTGGTGACTTCACGACGTTGTTATGCCGAGTATCGCAAAAATGTGTGCTAAAATGCGTGCCACGCGTGCAACAAGGTTATTATTTTGTGCAGACATTATCATTGCCGTAAGTGGTGTGGTCCAGAGGATCTAGCATTGCCCTAAAAGGAAAATACAATAATATTCTTTGGGGCTGTTTACATTTAGGTAGGAAGATTCTAGCACTAAGAAGATCCTAGAAGGCGGATCATCCTAGCGCCACATGTTTTCTGTATTCAGTTTACATCGAAGAGGTCGTGCTTGGCCCTAGTGCTAGGATCTTCCTAGCTGTTAGCTAGGAAGATCCTAGCACCATGTAAACTGTCTTCGCTCAGAAGTTTTTGGTACTAGGGAAAAAAAAAACAATCATGGCGGCGGCCGGGTGTTTACGGTATTCAGTTGCCAAAGGTAATCTTCCGGTATAGAGATTCTCCCACCACACGTCTGTCCTTCCAGGTTTTCGTCGTAATCGCTCTCCAAGCCCACGTGTGCTCCTCCTGCTCGAGAGATGAAAAAGTCTTGCAACGGCAGCACTATGCTTTGATCATGGCTTCCTGTGGTTGCAATTGAAAAATCAAGTTGTAAAGGACTACCAGCTGCTGCTGAAAGGAAGTTGTTAAAGCTATTAAGGAGAGTAGAAAAACCCAAATTACATGTTTGTTGTTCTTGCCCGCCATCTTGCTTTCATTATCCACTTCCACCTGGACAAAAATTTCTGCATGTAAACAAAACGAAAAGTTGTTTCGCCTTCTAGGATCTTCCTAGCGCTAGGATCTTCCTACCTCCATGTAAACACCCCCTCAAACTAAAAGAAATAACGAAAACATTGTTTCCAGTTTCTCTGGGACTTACAATGGTCCCAAGAGAAAACAAAAACAGTGATTATTCAAAAATTGGTTTGACAAACAAAGAGTATTATGGTATTTCAGGTTTCAGACAATTCTGTGCATAGAGTGTTTTCACTCAAGTGATCAGTAACCCTGTTCTTCCACAAAACAAAAGAAAACATTTGCATGACAGTAGAGCTCAATTCCCCGAGGATTAGTTGGGTACACCAAAATGGCCACCGTGACGTCACGGGAAAACACTCCATAAAGTATACCAGTTACAATAAACTACTAATATGGAAATTAGTTAAACTGCTGCGGAATTTATATGGTTCTACACGTGAAAAGAATACTCCGTTTCCGGTGCCAATTGCCTTCTAGAATTATTGATAAAACTTACAACTGTTCACACCAACGATCTTTCCCTATACAAAGAAATGAAATTTCTTTCTGAAGTCAAACTGTCATGTTCCTTTCAGAAGAAGATAAAAAAGGTGGGTTGGAAAAAGTTTCATCCAGCACAAAACATGCAATTTTGGTACTTTGCCGGTTTTTGGGGCGCGAGGGTGACGCGCGAGATCTTCCCTTCCCTCATGAGTCTCGCGTATCGTGCTCGTACTCCTGAGAACCCCCAATAAGCCTTTTTGTGCAGGCTAAAGCGATTTAAGTTTTACTCCGATCAAATGCCGATTGAAAAGTGCCGATCGTTTCTTCGATTGTTGAAAGTGTTTACAAAGAACACGACATTGTGCAGTTTGAATTGTGTTTTGCATTGTGATTGTGCAGTTTGGTGACTTATCTCCGTTCGTAAGATACGGTGGGAAGTTTGACACCCTGAAAAGGCCTAAAAAGCTTCGGGACGGTCACGAAACCAGCCCTTGTTTTTGGTTTTATAAAGGTGGTTAGTGATTTTCCAACTTATAGCACACAATCCACACCCTTTGAACAGTTCTTTAAACGATTCTTTTTAATAATAATTACATTTGCATGGTTGCATGCAAGAACCAAGCCTGACCGGCCTTTTTGCGATTTACCTGTATTTTGGCGAGCCCACACAGGGCGAGTGAAAATACAAGAGACATGTTTTTGTGGTAGTGCAATTACAGTGCACTACCACAGATGTATCCTTTGTTTCGCTATTAAACACGCAAGGTAACTTGATCACGGCGCCCGCTGAATTCGATGCCACTTTCGATTTTGCGATTTACTTGTGTAGCCAAAAGTACAATAGAGGAATTAAACGTAGCAAAAATCTCCCAAAGTGTTTTTCACTGATAGTAACTTCTTCTATTCGCGGTTCAAAATTTATGTCGTTCTCATGTCGCAAATTTTGTTATTGATGGCAAAATATTTCATTCTCAAACGACACTTCTTGAAAACCTTCTTCTGCTCTTAATTAAAACTGTATATCAATATTTACTTACTTTTGCATCAATATTTGTTTTTCAAAAAGCAGGCTAGCAATTATTAAATCTGTACCTTGCTTAGTTCGCATTTTTGAGCGTCTCCCATCCAGATACTAACCCAGCCGGACAGCGTTAAACAACACTTAACGTTTGTCTCAGAAAGCTGTCGGATGCTCAGAGTGCACGCTTAACCTTGAGGTTAAAACGAAGTAGTAAAAGAACTTGAAAATGATGAGCATGCCAGCCTCGAAGCCAATGTTTCTCGATTCTCTTTTATTTACTTCGATCTTTCTGGGTTTAGTATTTTACTAGTCACCACATGTCTTCTCTGGGGGCTATTTACCTAAGAAATCTACCATGGCACTATAATGATTTACGATACCAAGAAAATATCGTGTACTATTAGGGCTAAATATTACGCTAAGACAACTTGAATCTCTTGTAAGACAAAACGCAGCTCAGTGAGCAATAAAACGGAATAAAACGGACGTACGCAATGCGTACCTATTTTTCTTCAATGACACGCACACATTCGGCCTCCAGACATAAGAAAGAGTTTTCGCCGATAACTCTTAAGGCGCGTTTTTTTGATACGATTCCGGAAGACGAATACACGGAATAAACGGTATTCGTGTTCTTTTGCAGACCTATTCCATTTTCGGAATGAACTGAGTACTATTTCATTCATTCTGCTCCCGATAAGAGAATGGAAGAAATGACCAGAATGCGGTTCACTCGGAATACAGGACTTTTTTTTTACATAAACACTCAGAAGAGCTGGGAGAATTTTTCGGCAGTTATGCAAACCCCCGATTACGTAACTTTCTCGAATTCTAGTAAAAATTCTCGCAACTCCCCCTCGTGTTTTGATGAGGCTATGTAAACACGGAAAAGGTCCTCTATTGCTAAAATCTACATCTTGCAATCGGAATAAACAATATATCTACAAAAATAAGTAAAGACTAATTAAACCGCCTATAAAATGATCAATCATTGCGTGTCTACTATTCGACGGATGGAATAATATCGTTTCCTGCGTTTTTTCGACATCTCGTTTCCAAAACAACAAAATAGTGTGGGTGACGAGTGATTGAATAAGTGATTATTTCAACCTGCTTGTTAAAGAAATTGCATGATCGAAAAACAAGACGATGAGCCTTGTACGTTTGAACGTGCGTAAGGATAGTTAAACGTGCCCAATAGAAACGAAATGAAGGACAGTCGGTTTCATTGCGAATGAAATTGGTTAATGTCTTTGAAGGTCCTCCTGCGTGTCTTTTGTATTCCTGTATGGTCCTGACAGGGACAACCTTGGTCCCGTTCGATCGGGGGAAGGATATTATCCCGCTTTTGTCATCAACTGGAGCTGTCTTCCGTAGTCTACAATAAAATTCCACGTGGCTTTGTAGTAGCTAGTTTAAGTGAAGCTATGATCCTCGCAGTTATGAACGCAATTTTTGCAATTGCGTAAAGAAGCCTGAAAGATTCAGGACTTCAACGGGGTTTGAACCTTTGACCTCGCGATAACGGTGCGACGCTCTAACCAACTGAGCAATGAAGCCACTGACGTTGGGAGCTGGTCATTTGTCAGGTCACGGGCTCAAACCCCGTTGAAGTCCTGAATTTTTCAGGCTTCTTTACGAGGATCATAGCTTCACTTGATTTCATATGCGCAATTTATATATGTTCCATTTCATATACCATTTCATCGTTGATTCATTCCTCACGAGAACATTAGAACTCACAAATGACCAGCTCCCAACGTCAGTGGCTTCGTAACCCAGTTGGTTAGAGAGTCGGACCGGTATTGCGAGGTCACGAGTTCAAACCCCGTTAAAGTCCTAAAATTTTCAGGCTTCTTTAAGACTGCGTTCATAACTGCGAGGATCATACCTTCTCTTGAATTCATATCGCAGTTCATATATGATCCATTTCATATACCATTTCATAGTAGCTAGTTTGTTGCCTCCATTTAATTAAGCTGCTTTTAACGCTGTTGAGTTAATTTGAATTTTTGTATTTTACACACTCCCTGCATGACAAGCGCCAATCCTAAAAACCGCTATGTGTTTGTTCTAGACTGTTTTTACTGTCGTATTAGTTTTTATTTACGAGTTAGTTTGACTTGGTCAAACGACAGAATTCGTGGATCTTACTTCCTTGGCACGAAACACTTGTAGTATTGCATTTTCTTAACTGAGGTACTCTCCAACCATATAAAAATGGATTTAAAGCCGAGTTCATGAAGACAACTGTGGTGGCAAGAGACCTGCCAAGAATACCGTTTCCTATATCAAGGGCTAAATAAATTATGTAAACAAGGAGATAAGGAAAGTAACAAATCGCGAGCACAATGAAGAATATGAATGCACTGAAGGCAGATTTTTGAAGGCTGGCCATACTTGCGGTGGTATCAGCTCCCTCAAACGCTCGAGCCTGATTCTGAATTTCTATTCGATGACGCCGAACAACTTTGAAAATGGACGCGTGACATGTAACGGTAACACAAAACCCGATGAATATCCAAGAGGAAATTAAAGGTAATAGAATTCTTTCCTCCCGAATCTGGATGGTTCCTGCTACTACACAAACTGCCCAAATCGCTAGAAGAATACAAGTAACTCTCCGAACAGTAACGATGCTGGGATACTGCAGCGGCTTCAGAATGGCAATGAGTCTGTCAAGACTGGTTCCTGCAATTATGCATATGGACACTCCGCAAAGAGAGAAAGCAATGGTCTTAAATCCTCTTTCAAACGTTAGTTTCAGTCTCTCCGATCGAGAGTACAGGTTAATTAAGCTACGGGCTATAAAAAGAGGTTGCGCGATCAAACCAACAGCTAAATCAGTTGACGCGAGACCACATAGTAATAGGATAGAGGGCGAACGAAGCGTCGGCTTCTTCCACACTGCGTACAGCACAAGCACGTTTCCAATGGTCGCTGTGAAAGCAAGTACAATGTTTACAACACAGTTTACTAACATGATTGCACTTTCTTCCTTTTCCATCTTTTGTTCAAGTCTGAATTTAACCAACACCGAGTAGTCTCAGCAATGATCTTCTTTCTTTCTGATCTTTTCACGGAAATCTGCAAACCTTTCCTTCCACGTTCAAGTTATTTTCAAAAGCTTGTGCTTGGTGAAAGAGCTAAGCAGTCTGCAATATGATCCTTTCTATCGAAAACTGCCTGAACTCCGTGACTGCTAAGGCTACTCATGCAGCTGCTGTCGGAAAAAATTGAGAAAGATCAATATTGACACTACCTGGGAAACAAGTCATACACCTTGTTCCAAAATGGCCGTTATTTTAGTATTATTTTGTTTTGTTGCAAATTGGTCCTTTTGGCCTCGCTTTTCGAGAGAGTGTTTAACGTTGAACGGGGTCGAAAGGGTCAATTTGCAATTAAACTAGAGAATACTAAAATGAAGGCCACTTTTAAATAAGATGTATTGTAAGCTTGCACTTTCCGCAATTGGCACATACCAAGTTAATGTAATTAAATGTGGCATAAAATTGTATTTGAAAGAAAAAAAGGAAACGAAAAGAAAACAAAACAAAAGATATAACCACGTGCTTACTTCCCGTCAATTATGTGTTTCGCCTATAAGTTATGGTTTACGTTTTTTGGAATGGCAAACAACCAGTTTCAATATTTCTGTGGACTTTTCTACGGTTTTGGTATCTAAATACACTGTCATTTTCTGCGTGTACAGAAGTGATAGCTGCAATAGGAAGTTTCTCTCAAATATCACAATTGTCAAATGAATGTAGTGGACAGCTAATATCTCGTCGGCTGGTATCCAGCTCATAGGGACTTGTAGCGAGTTGTCAGTTGTAACGAGTGGTCTGGTTTTATG
This sequence comes from Montipora foliosa, assembly GCF_036669935.1. Lineage (NCBI taxonomy): Eukaryota > Metazoa > Cnidaria > Anthozoa > Scleractinia > Acroporidae > Montipora > Montipora foliosa. The sequence continues at coordinate 31,250,790 of NC_090875.1, forward strand.
CGATGAGAACCACAGTATTTAAACAAATGGAGGTGGGAAGATTGTCGCAAGTTAACTTTTGGGAGTTGTCTTTGCAAATTCGTAGAATAGTCTTTAAGCAAATTAAAGTCAATGCCGTAATTTTCCAGATGCTGTCTTCAGGGCTGTCCTGAAATGAATATTCAAATGTCATGTATTTGTCATTAATGGAGTTGATAAGTTTTTTGTTTTTTTGTTAATATGGAACACGTAGAGCGTAATGCAATAGTTCACTGAAACTTTTTTTTGCCTGTTTGGATGGCAGAGCAAGAGACATAAAGGGAGAGAGAGGTGTTAATCTCGACACGTTTGTTGGGCCGACTTCGTCATAAAGTTAGTGACGTGTCAAAATAGTCCAAAGGCACAATAAATCAGTTTGAAATATTTTCTAAAACACGGTTTACAACGGCCAGCATCATGCAATTAAGAAATGGAAAATTGGCATACACTTTTCTCAACAGCAACAGTGAATTGGTTCTTTTCTGATTTTAAAGCAAACCATTTTAAAGTTTTATACTTATGGAACTCGATAACTGAGAAATAAAAGCCAACAGCTATTTCACCTTCGAACATCTGCTTCCCTAATTCTCCGGTTAAACAAGAAACGTTAGTGATGTATTGGTGTATTGGTTATGTAAACACAGGCAAATTATTTCTTAACTTCCAGGCTACCGAGATGTAACATTTTTGCCTGGCACACACTTTTCTCAACAGCAACGGTCAATTGGTTCTTTTCTGATTTTAAAGCAAACCATTTTTAAGCTTTATACGTACGGAACTCGATAACCGAGGAATACAGCTCAACAGCTATTACACCTTCGAACATCTGCTCCCTAATTCTCCGGTTAAACAAGAAACGTTGTGATGTATTGGTGTATTTGTTAATTTAAACACAGGCAAATTATTTCTTAACTTCCAGGCTACCGAGATGCAGCTTGTTTTGCCTTTTATACACTTCTCTCAACAGCAACGGTGAATTGGTTCTTTTCTGATTTTAAAGCAAACCATTTTTAAGTTTTATACTTAAGAGGCCTTCCAAGGGGGGTTCTGATGTCGCTTTTTCGCTCATTTTCCAGCCCATCTGTCGCCTATTTGGCTAGAGATAATTGTGGCTGTCGCGTTTTCGCTGCAATACAAATTTTCCCATAACGTGCTTAATTTTTGCGTACTGTAATTTTGTTTAATTTTTGTCGATAATCAAATGGTTAGGGAATATCTAAAAAGGCTTGGGAAATTATTTGATTTTGAACAAAACACGCGTGAAAATATTCCCAAATTTCACGAGTAGACCATTGCATTAGTTATTATTATAATGGGTGACAAATCACGTTCCTAAGACGCCTTTTTGCCATGGCAACATCGTGATTTGACATGTGAAATCATAAATTAACGCTGAAATTTCGTGCCAAAATAAGGAGTAATTTGACACCCATGTTATTAAAAGTACTTTAGTTTCTAATGACTCTAATACAAATATGAAAGTACCGCGGGTGTATTTGAACTGCACGAGAACCATTACTTTCAAGCGAAATGAATACTACTAGGATAGTAGCAAAAAGAAAGCTTGAAAAAAATCCATTACGTTTAAGCTTGAAAATTTAAGGCTGTTTTCGGCGATGATCGTCTCAAACAATAGATTGAATGTTTTTGTGTTGCGAACCGATCGTTTGTACTCAGTGTTTCTAGCAGACCTTAAATCAATGAAGGAGGTAGTTTCTAAAGAAACTGTGGTGCCGCGTCGGTGGGGAAGTAGCATACAAAAATTTGGTTTCATCAATGGGGTTGATAATGTAAATTGGCCACCGTACTAAAAGCTGACGTTTCGAGCGTTAGCCCTTCGTCAGAGCGAATCGCTTCGCTCTGAGGAAGGGCTAACGCTCGAAACGTCAGGTTTAGAATCTCTGTACGGTGGCCAATTTACATTATCAACTCCGTTGATAAAACCAAATTTTTGTAGACCTTAAATCAGTGCAACCGAAAAACTACAAGACATGGGGTTATTCAAACGAAACAGCGCGGAAAGACATGTAAATATGATATCAATCCCAAGCAAGCGCCACAAATAGGTTTGAATCACACGGGAGCAAAATGTTTCAACCATACGAATTTTACCGAAGTCATTCTGTGAAGGGCCGCAAACATCTAAGCCAAAGCATGAAATTTATACGCTCCAGGTTCTCTTCGATAAGAAATTAAGTCAGCCCAATACACGAAGCCTATCTTCTTGCAGTTTTCTCGGGGTTTAAAGTCCACTTCCGGAATCTAGAACGCCTTTGTGATTGGTCTACGTAAATTCCAACTCGTTGGGGAGCATTATCGTTCCCAGAGCTGTGATCTTTTTGGCCAGCGCCGCAGATCGAGAGCTCTGGCTGGTTCCATCAACAGTCCACGATTCACTTACTTCTAGTCGTTCTGCGCAGTCTCGACTTTTTTTCAAAATGGCGGACCAAGCCAAATCGATCTTTTGCCCGACGCGTTAAATCATAGAATGGAAATTCTAGATTTAAGCGACCAACCTTGTTTCCAGGCTCTCTCTCTCTCTTTTACTCCCAGAGCCTGGGAACGAGGTTGTTAAGCAACATCACATTAAAAGAAAAGAAGTACGAGCGTTTGAATCTATCTGCATTAAACGCCATCGGATCGTGGTAATCGTTCCCCCTTGCAGCCTCACCGAAGACCTGATTCAGCCGAACGATTATCTATGAGTAGTTGCCTTCGAGAAGAAGGGAATTTGTTAAAGGAAATGGCTTCAAACAAGTATTGAGTCATTATTTCTGAAGAACAAGCTCTGTCTTCTGACTTCAGAATTTATGATTGACGAGTCATCCGTTCTAAACAACAATTTGTTCTTGATAGTTGTGGACGAACGTCAAAACACTCTAACATTCAATTTAACATTTATTCAGCAAATCCGACAAACATTTAAGGCCTCTCTCTGCCACTCTTTTTACCGAGCCTCTTTAGAGTGTCGCTCATTAAATTAAAAGTAAATACAGTAGTTTTTCTGCGGTTTCCTTTCCGAAAAGTTGATTGAACTCGACATGCACATAACTATTTCCACGCCGTTACTGTAATGATTTGTATGTTTATTAACATTAGCAATAAAAAAGGCGGAGCCATCTTTCATATCACTTTCACTAATTAGATTATTTAAAATAACAAATTAGTTGATTCTGAATTCGTCGGCGACAGCAACGGGTGTGGTCCCTTCTTTCTCTCCTCTTCCCAAGCCTCCATCGGCAATCCTAAATCCTTGAATCTGATTGGCTAATCGCGCGCTCGTAGCCGGTCCAGCTTTTTACGATACGGACCAATTAAGGTCCGAAATCTGTTCCGTACTGAAACTGTCGCAGCTAATTGAAAACGCTTTCACTACGGGGCGACACCTTTTAAAATGCAAATTTTCGCTTACTAACCGTTGCAAAGAGAAGGAAAAACATCAGCAGTGGAATAATAGGCCTGGTTATTCTTCAAAAAGGCGAGTATTCACATGATTTTGTTTAGAACACTTTGCTGGTTTGCTGTTTTCAAGTTGCTGGTTTTCTTGACATGTCGTTGAACTAAAACGACTAACTGCTCAGCAGAGAGCTCAAATAATGAGATATGAGGGCAGAGACAGATGTTTGAGTATTTTCCACTAAAATTTTTCCTCCTGTTTTAAGAACTTTCGTTTCATTTTCAACAAGACAAAGAATTTTAATACGTAGAGCATTATTCTCCTGTTTGTACGAATTTTTCAAACATCATTGTTTAGTTTGTTTAACACGTTTCTCTGTGCTTGCTATGGAATATAACAGTTTTTTTATATATATATTTATTACACCAAGAGATAGTTGAAGTTCTGTTTTATCGTTATCTATCATTTCTCTCAGAGCTTTGCGAACGGAGCACTTTTTTCAGTTATTAGCTTATTTCAACTGTGACAGTGCGACGTAGAGCGCACAGAAAGACCTTTTGCAAACCAGTTTGTCTGGGTTTATTTTCAGAAAAAAATAGCAGAAAAAATAAATACGTTATTCACCGGCTTAGGTCAGTCCGTATAGATATTTGCGGCCTCGGGCCGTACTCAAGACCGCGGGCACATTTTTTCCCTATACGGACCTCCCAGTCGGTGAATAACATATGTATATCCTCACAGCCGTACAACCAGCCTTGCATTATTATTTTGTTTTAAAGTTTGATTTCGGAAGCAACATTGCACCAATCGTACGTACCGCGCCTAACTTTGCCCGGAGTAACATACATCGATCAACTTGCCCCACAATAAAGAACTGCAACAAAAATTAACAGCATTTCCGAGTGATCGGTAACAGCTTCTTTAGTAAGAAGACGTTACGGAATCGTTGTATTTTTCGGGAAGTATTTTTTTTCTTCTAAACGATGCTACACACTCGATTGCGAGAGGAAAGAGGATCAAAGAAAGCGCATGAAGTTATTGCTTGGACAAAAATCCATGACGATACAAATACAGTAGGGCTCTTTTAACACGGCGACCAAATTGAACACGCTCGTGTTCGGATACCTTGCGTATACAGACACTCGAGTCACAAAACACCCAACAATTTTGTTCTACTCCATCCAACGCAATTAACCACACAGCAACGACCAGAAGCTACCAAAGGCTAACTAGTTTAACAATGAAATAATTTATATGCCGCATAATTTATATGCAGCACGGGAGTTTGGGCTTTCAGATCTTTTAACTCGCGTTTTGCATATTTTATACTCTGCATTCATACGCTAAAATTTTAAGCCTGGAACCAATGGAAAAAGGAAAGGAAATGAAAGGAATGGAACTTTATTTAAGTGGCTAGTCGTTATGGCGCTGGAGCAATAATTGGGGACACTGTAAACTGAAATGAAAGCAAATCAATTTGGATAAAAATCAAAGCTCAAAATTTTGCCAGTCAGGTGTTAAGCAAATACAATTTCAAATTCTGAAGAAAGGGATTTTTTATATCACAGGGGCACTTTAATTTTTTAATGGTTAAAAGAGGAAAAGTAATCGTGCTGCACGTGTGGCAAGCGATTTAGTTTTGTTTTCTTTTGTTTTGTTTTGTTTTTCTTTTTTTTGTTTGTTTGTTATTCATTTTTCTTTCAAATACAATATTGCGCCACATTTAATTGCATTGTCCTAGTATGTGCTAATTGCGGAAATTGCAAGCTTTTTCAAAAGTGGCCGTCATTTCAGTATTCTCTAGTTTAATTGAAAATTGAAACTTTCGCCCTCGTTCAACGTTAAAAGCACTTTCGAAGCGAGTCCTAAATTGCCAATTTGCAACGCAACAAAGTAATACTAAAATAGCCGCTATTTTGGAGCAAAGTGTATGACGTGTTTCGCAGAGAGTGTCAATATTTATCTTTTTGAGTTTTTCCGACAGCCGCCGAGTAGCTTTAGCTGTCACGGAGTTAAGGCGGCTTTCGATCGAAAGGATCATATTGCAGAATGCTTAGCTCCTTCACCAAGCACAAGCTTTTGAAGATAACTTGAGCGTGGAAGGAAATATTTGCAGATTTCTGTGAAAAGATCAGAAAGAAAGAAGATCATTGCTGAGGCTACTCGGTGTTGGTTAAATTCAGACTTGAAGAAGAAATGGAAAAAGAAGAAAGTGCATTCATGTTAGTAAACTGTGTTGTCAACATTGTACTTGCTTTCACAGCGACCATTGGAAATGCGCTTGTGCTTTACGCAGTGTGGAGGAAGCCGACGCTTCGTTCGCCCTCTATCCTATTACTATGTGGTCTGGCGTCAACTGATTTAGCTGTTGGTTTGATCGCACAACCTATTTTTATAGCACGTAGCTTACTTAACTTGTACACTCGATCAGAGAGACTGAAAGTAACGTTTGAAAGAGGATCTAAGACCATTGCTTTTTCTCTCTGCGGAGTGTCCCTAGGCATGATTGCAGGAACCAGTCTTGACAGACTCATTGCCATTCTGAAGCCGCTGCAGTATCCAAGCATTGTTACTGTTCGGAGAGTTACTTGTATTGTTCTAGCGATTTGGGCAGTTTGTGTAGTAGGAGGAACCATCCAGATTTGGGAAGAAAGAATTATATTACCTTTAATTGCCTCTTGGATATTCATCGGGTTTTGTGTTACCATTGCATGTCACGCGACCATTTTCAAAATTCTTCGGCGTCATCGAATAGAAATTCAAATTCAGGCACGAGCGTTTGAGGGAGCAAATGCCGCCGCACGTATGGCCAGCCTTCAAAAATCTGCCTTCAGTGCATTTATATTCTTCATTGTGCTCGCGATTTGTTACTTTCCTTATCTTCTTATTTACATAATTAATCTCGCCCGTGAAAGAAGAGAGGATCTTCTTGGCAGGTCTCTTGCCATCACAGTTGTCTTCATGAACTCGGCTTTAAATCCATTTTTGTATAGTTGGAGAGTTCCTGAGCTAAGAAATGCAATGCTACAAGTGTTTCGTGCCAAGGGAGGAAGATAGACGAATTCTGTCGTTTGACCAAGTCAAACTAACTCGTAACTAAAAACTAGTACGAGAGTAAAAACGCTCTAGAACAAACACATAGCGATTTTTAGGACTGGAGCTTGTCATGCAGGGAGTCTGTAAAATACAAACATTCAAATTAACTCAACAGCGTTAAAAGCAGCTTAATTAAATGGAGGCATGCAACAAAATAGCTACTATGAAATGGTATATGAAATGGAGCATATATGAACTGCGGATATGAAATCAAGCAATGATCCTCGCAGTTATGAACGCAGTTTTTGGAATTACGTAAAGAAGCCTGAAAAATTCAGGACTTCAACGGGGTTTGAACCCGTGACCTCCCTATACTGGTGCGACTCTCTAACCAACTAATCTCACAAGCCACTGACGTTGGGAGCTGGTCATTTGTGAGTTCTAATGTTCTCGTGAGGAATGATCAACGATGAAATGCTATAGGAAATGGAACATGTATAAACTGCGCATATGAAATCAAGTGAAGCTATCTTCCTCGCAGTTATGAACGCAATTTTTGCAATTGCGTAAAGAACTCACAAATGACCAGCTCCCAATGTCAGTGGCTTCATAGCTCAGTTGGTTAGAGCGTGTCACCGGTGTCGCGAGGTCACGGGTTCAAACCCTGTTGAAATCCTGAAATTTTCAGGCTTCTTTACGCAATTGCAAAAATTGCATTTATAACTGCGAGAATCATAGCTCTACTTAAACTAGCTACTGCAAAGCCACGTGGAATTTTATTGTACACAACGGAAGACAACTGCAGTTGATGACTAAAGCGGGATAATATCCTTCCACGGATCGAAGGGGAACCAAGGTTGTCCCTGTCAGGACCATACAGGAATACAAAAGACACGCAGGAGGACCTCCAAAGACATTAACCAATTTCATTCGCAATGAAACCGAATGTCTTTCCTTTCGTTTCTACTGGGCGCGTTTAACTATCCTTACACATGTTTAAACGTACAAGGCTCATCGTCTTGTTTTTCGATCATGCAATTTCTTTAACAAGTAGGTTGAAATAATCATAATCAATCACTCGTCACCCACACTATTTTGTTGTTTTGGAAACGCAGGAAACGATATTATTCCATCCCTTGGATAGTAGACACGCAATGATTGATCATTTTATTGGCGGTTTAATAAGTCTTTACTTATTCTTGTAGATGTATTTTTTACTCGGACTGAAACATATAGATTTTTGCAATAGACTTTTCGCGTGTTTACATAGCCTCATCAAAACACGAGGGGGAGTTGCGAGATTTCGAGACAGTTATGGAAACCCGAGAGGTGGTCGAGGGTTTGCATAATTGCCGAGAATTCTCCCAGCTCCCCGGGGTCTTTAGATGAGGCTATGTAAAAGAGGAAAAAAGTCCTCTATTCCGAGTGTACCATATTCCGGTCATTCCGTTCATTGTGTTATCGGAAGCAGAATAGTATTCCGTTCATTCCGAAAACGGAATAGGTCCCAAAAGAACACGAATACCGTCTATTCCGTGTATTCCTCTTCCGGAATCGCACCAAAAGAACACGCCTTAAAAGTTACCGGCGAAGACTCGTTCTTATATGCAGAGGGCGAATGTTTGGGTGTCATTGATGAAAAATAGACACGCAATGCGTACGTGTGGTAGAGCAGTAACACAGCGCTTTATTCCACATTCTCCACTGAGCTGCGTTTTGTCTTCCAAGAGATTCAAGTTGTCTTTACGAAATATGTAGCCCTAATAGTACACGATATTGTTTTGGTTTGGTAATTCATAATGTGCCATGGTAGATGCCTTAGGTAAATAGCCCCTTGAGAAGTGGTGCCTGGGAAAATACTCAACCCAGAACGATTTAAGAAAATAAAATGGAATCGAGAACATTGGCTTCGAGGCAGACATGTTAATCATTTTCGAGTTCCTTAGAACTTCTTTTTCACCTCAAGGTAAGGGTGCACTCTAAGCGTCTGGCGGGGTTAGTACCTGGATGGGAGACCACTTTGTGCCAGAAAATCTTTTGGAAAACAAATATTGATGCAAAAGTAAGTAAATATTGATACACAGCTTTTAGGAAGAGCAGAAGCAAGTTATCAGGAAGTGACGAGCGAGAATGAAATATAATTTTTGGCATTAGCAACAACATTTGCGATGTGAAAACAACATACATCTTGAACAGAGAATATACAATATTACTTTTGGCAAGAATCATTCTGGGAGATTTTTGCTACGTTCAATTTTTTTATCGTACTTTTGGCTGCTCAAGTAAATCGCAAAATCGAAAGTGACATCGAATTCATCTGGCACCGTTTTCATGTTACCTTTCACGTTTACTCGCAAAACAAGGGATACATCTGTGTCAAAATGATGGCAGAACCCGGGTTTTTGTTTTGTTACTTTGTTTTTTTCTCTTTCCATTAAGTGTTCTAAAGATTGACAAGAAATGTGCGAATGCAACACAAAGATCACATTAGCCCATCTCTTGAGGTTGACCATTGTTTCGGCAAAGTCCAAAATTTGCTTTCCTAGATAAGGTTATTTATCACCAGGTAATTCCATCGTTTTGGAAATAGCAGCTGCTTTATTATTCATCAGCGTCACAAATTCTTGCCAATTTTGGAGCTCATTTTGTTGAAACTAAAGCATGATTTCAACAGACCTGTTTATGTTCGTGAGTTATGCACGCGCTGCGGGCCTATTGTCACCTTACAATCTTATACTCATACAACCCGGTGACATAGTGTGTAGTGCACTTACACTTACAGCGCACTACCACAAAAAATATTCAAACAAACTTTATTTTAGAGAGTGTTTTCCCCACAGCTTTTTGAAGGACTCAAGTTGAGAAATATGGCTAAAGATAAGTCGTCTCGTATTGTTATTAATTGGTTGTTAATTGTGTTGCTTCGAATGTAAAGGCGGCATAGATTAAACTATTTTGCAATAGCTGAATATTCTGGAGTCCCCCGCTGAGATCCATATTGCACTCTTTTATTCATAATACTGTCAAGTTGAGATTGTCGACAAAAGCACTATAGAAAAGATATGTTATATTTGAATGTGAGTTGATAAAGATAACCAGACGGGCTCACATTTTTCAATGGACTGTATAAACACAGAATATCAACACATGGAAAAATCACCTTTGCACTTACGTAGACTGTAAAATGACTCAAAGGGTACAGAATGCGTTAAATGAAAAATATTCCTTATTATAATTCAAATGATAAGACTGGGGCTGTATAAGCACTCAGAAAACTTAGCAAACACTCAATAAGTGTCGGAATAGCTTTCAATTGGAGATTGCTAGAATGTATATGTGATGCGTGGAACTAAAATCGAGACAAAAGAATAAAAGCCACAGAGAAGATTTTCAATGTTCGAACAATTAAATGTTGACTACTATATATACCGCCCTCGTAATTGATCCTCGTCCATTTTTAAAGTAAAATGGATAGCAACAAAATGAGAGGATACGTAAACTTCGAGCACGGATTCGAGCCAGTATTCGAGCTAGGATTCGAGCCAGGATCCGAGCCAGGATTCGAGCTAGGATCCGAGCCAGGATTCCAGCCAGGATTCGAGCTACAATGATCTTTCTCCGCTATTTTTAACATGACATATCACATAACCAGGTTTCCTTGTTTGTGTTTCCGCTTTTTTAAGGTAAGGTAAGGAAAGGTAAATTTTATTTCCTCAGGGTGGCCCATTTAGCCACGAGGCTGGAATTTAAAGGGGCCCTGGACTAAAAATATAATAAAAGTCACAAGTCACGTGGAGTAACGCGTAGGAAGCGAACTCTTGATTTTTTTGGATAGCACCAAAGTTTATGTATTTATATATATTCAAGTCAAGACTTGTCTTTTATGCCAGTTGTTCGTCCCAAGATCGGGACAGCAAACAAAAGGGGCATTTAAAATGTAAACGACAGCGATTTGCACAGGCTCACCTCTACTTGCCCCCATCTTGACAAAAAGAAGAATCAAATCGCGTGATCAAAATGGCGGAAAAACCAAAGGCGCAAACAGTCTGGGCGCACAAAGGGAGGATTCTAGCTCGGATCCTGGCTCGGATCCTGGCTCTATTCTTAGTTTATCTCAGAAAAGAGCCAATTCACCGTTGCTGTTGAGAGAAGTGCATAAAGGCAAAACGAGTTGAATCTCGGTAGCCTGGAAATTAAGAAATAATTTGCCCGTGTTTAAATTAACACATACACTAATACACAACTACCGTTTCTTGTTTAACCGGAGAATTAGGGAAGCAGATGTTCGAAGGTGTAATAGCTGTTGAGTTTTATTTCCCAGTTACCGAGTTCCATAAGTATAAAACTTAAAAATGGTTTCCTTTAAAATCAGAAAATAACCAATTAACCGTTGCTGTTGAGAAAAGTGTATGCCAGGCAAAACAAGTTGCATCTCGGTAGCCTGAAAGTTAAGAAATAATTTGCCTGTGTTTAAATAACCAATACACCTATACATCACTAACGTTTCATGTTTAACCGGAGAATTAGGGAAGCAGATGTTCGAAGGTGTATTAGCTGTTGAGTTTTATATCCCAGTTATCGAGTTCCATAATTATAAAACTTAAAAATGGTTTGCTTTAAAATCGGAAAATAACCAATTAACCGTTGCTGTTAAGAAAAGTGTATGCCAGGCAAAACAAGATGCATCTCGGTAGCCTGAAAGTTAAGAAATAATTTGCCTGTGTTTAAACAACCAATACACGTATACATCACTAACGTTTCATGTTTAACCGGAGAATTAGGGAAGCAGAATGATGTTCGAAGGTGTAATAGCTGTTGAGTTTTATTTCCCAGTTATTGAGTTCCGTAAGTATAAAACTTAAAAATGGTTTGCTTTAAAATCAGAAAAGAACCAGTTCACTGCTGCCGTGGAGAAAAGTGTATGCCAGGCAAAACAAGTTGCATCTCAGCGGCCTCTTTATGGCGAAGTCGGCCCAACAAACGTGTCGAGATTAAGACCTCTCTTTAGCTCTGCCATCGAAAGAGGCAAAAAAAAGTTTCAGTAAACTATTGAATTACGCTCTCTGTGTTCCATATTAAAAAAAAAAAAAAATCGACTCAATGAATGACAAATGCATGACATTTGAATATTCATTTCAGGACAGCATCTGGAAAACTACGGCATTGACTTTAATTTGCTTAAAGACTATTCCACGAATTTGCGAAGACAACTGTGTTTCTCATCGCATGAAGCCAGACCACTTATTACAACTGACAACTTGCAACAAGTCCCTATGAGCTGGATACCAGTTCTTGAGATATTAGCCGTCCATTACATTGACAATTGTGATATTTGAGAGAAACTTCCTATTCCAGCTATCACTTCTGTACACGCAGGAAATGACAGTGTATCTAGATACCAAAACCCTCAAAAAGTCCACAGAAATATTGAAACTGGTTGTTTGCACTCCAAAAACCGTAAACCATAACTTGTAGGCGAAACTCAAAGTTGAAGAGAAGTAAAAAGATGGTTATATCTTTTGTTTTGTTTTGTTTTGTTTGTTTTTTTTTTTTCTTTCAAATACAATTTCACGCCACATTTAATTTCATTACCATGGTATGTGCTAATTCCGGAAAGTGAAAGCTTACAATACATCTTATTTAAAAGTGGCCGTCATTTCAGAATTCTCTAGTTTAATTACAAATTGACCCTTTCGCCCTCGTTCAACGTTAAACATCTTTCAAATTTTACGTTTAAAAGCGAGGCCAAAATGGCCAAAATAGCCTTGGTGTATGACGTGTTTCGCAGGGAGTGTCAATATTTATCTTTCTCAATATTTTCGAAAGCGGCTGCATGAGTAGCTTAAGCAGTCACGGAGTTAAGGCAGCTTTCGATAGAAAGGATCATATTGCAGACTGCTTAGCTCTTTCACCAAGCGTAAGCTTTTGAAAATAACTTGAACGTGAAAGAAAAGGTTTGCAGATTTCCGTGAAAAGATCAGAAAAAAAGAAGATCATTGCTGAGACTACTCGGTGTTGGTTAAATTCAGACTTGAAGAAAAGATGGATAAAGAAGAAAGTGCAATCATGTTAGTAAACTGTGTTGTAAACATTGTACTTACTTTCACAGCCACCATTGGAAATATGCTTGTGCTGTACGCAGTGTGGAGAAAGCCGACGCTGCGTTCGCCCTCTATCCTTTTACTATGTGGTCTGGCGTTAAGTGATTTAGCTGTTGGTTTGATCGCACAACCTCTTTTTATAGCACGTAGCTTTCTTAACTTGTACACTCGATCAGAGAGACTGAAAGAAACGTTTGAAAGAGGATCTAAGACCATTGCTTTCTCTCTCTGCGGAGTGTCCCTAGGCATAATTGCAGGAACCAGTCTTGACAGACTCATTGCCATTGTGAAGCCACTGCAGTATCCCAGCATCGTTACTGTTAGAAGAGTTACTTGTATTGTTCTAGCGATTTGGGCAGTTTGTGTAGTAGGAGGAACCATCCAGATTTGGGAGAAAAGAATTCGATTACCATCAATTGCCTCTTGGATATTTATCGGGTTTTGTATCTCCGTTACATGTCACGCGACCATTTTCAAAATTGTTTGGCGTCATCGAATAGAAATTCAGAATCAGGCTCGCGCGTTTGAGGGAGCAAATGCCGCCGCAAGTATGGCCAGCCTTCAAAAATTTGCCTTCAATGCATTAATATTCTTTATTGTGCTCGCGATTTGCTACTCTCCTTATCTCCTTGTTTACATAATTAATTTAGCCCGTGAAAGAGGAGAGGATCTTCTTGGCAGGTCTCTTGCCACCACAGTTGTCTTCATGAACTCGGCTTTAAATCCATTTTTATATGGTTGGAGAGTTCCTGAGTTAAGAAATGCAATGCTACAAGTGTTTCGTGCCAAGGAAGCAAGATCGACTAATTCCGTTGTATGACTAAGTCAAACTAACTTGTAAATAAAAATTAGTACGAGAGTAAAAACGCTCTAGAACAAACACATAGCGGTTTTTAGGACTGGAGCTTGTCATGCAGGGAGTCTGTAAAATACAAAAAAATTCAAATTAACTCTACAGTCTTAAAAGCAGCTTAATTAAATGGAGGCAACAAAATAGCTACTATGAAATGGCTCATATATGAACTACGGATATGAAATCAAGTAAAGCTATGATCCTCGCAGTTATGAACGCAGTTTTTGCAATTACGTAAAGAAGCCTGAAAAATTCAGGACTTAAACAGGGTTTGAACCCATGACCTCGCGTTACCGGTGCAACTCTCTAACTAAGTGAGCTATGAAGCCACTGACGTTGAGAGCTGGTCATTTGTGAGTTTCAATGTTCCCGTAAGGAAAGAATCAACGATGAAATGGTATATGAAATGGATCATATATGAACTGGGCATATGAAATCAAGTGAAGCTATCTTCCTCGCAGTTATGAACGCAATTTTCGCAATTGCTTAAAGAACTCAAAAATCACCAGCTCCCAACGTCAGTGGCTTCATAGCTCAGTTGGTTAGAGCGTCGCACCGGTATTGCGAGGTCACGGGTTCAAACCCCGTTGAAATCCTGAATTTCTTAAGCTTCTTTACGCAATTGCAAAAATTGCGTTCATAACTGCGAGGATCATAGCTCCACTCAAATTAGCTACTGCAAAGCCACGTAAATTTTTTTTTTGTAGACTACGGAAGACAACTCCAGTTGATGACTAAAGCGGGATAATATCCTTTCTCCGATCGAAGGGCAACCAAGGTTGTCCCTGTCAGGATCTTACAGGAATACAAAAGACACGCAGGAGGACCTCCAGAGACATTAACCAATTTCATTGGCAATGAAACCGACTGTCTTCCATTTCCTTTCTATTGGGCGCGTTTAACTATCCTTATGCATGTTCAAACATACAAGGCTCATCTTCTTGTTTTTCGATCATGCAATTTCTTTAACGACTAAGTTGAAATAATCATATTCAATCACTCGTTAACCACACTATTTTGTTGTTTTAAAAACGAGATGTCAAAAAACGCAGGAAACGATATTATTCCATTCCTCGGATAGTAGACACGCAATGATTGATCATTTTATAGGCGGTTTAATTAGTCTTTACTTATTCTTGTAGGTATATTGTTTATTCGGATTAAAAGATGTAGATATTAGCAATAGAGGACTTTTTCCGTGTTTACATAGCCTCATCAAAACACGAGGGGATGTTGCGATAATTCGAGACAGTTATATAAACCCGAGACGTGGTCGAGGGTTTGCATAAAAGCCGAGCATTCTCCCACCTCCCCCGGGTGTTTAGATGAGGCTATATAATAAAGGGGAAAAAGTCCTCTATTCCGAGTAAATCGTATTTCTGTCATTCCGTTCGTTGTGTTATCGGGAGCAGCTCAATGGACAATGTGGAATAAAGCGCTGTGTTACTGCTCTACCACACGTACGCATTGCGTGCCTATTTTGCATCAATGACACTATTCCGAAAGCGGAATAGGTCCCAAAAGAACACGAATACCGTCTACTCCGTGTCTTCCTCTTCCGGAATCGCACCAAAAGAACGCGCCTTAAGAGTTACCGGCGAAGACTCGTTCTTATATGCAGAGGGCGAATTGATAAAAAATAGACACGCAATGCGTGTATGTGGTAGAGCAGTAACACAACACTTTATGTCACATTGTCCACTGAGCTGCGTTTTGTCTTCCAAGAGATTCAAGTTGTCTTTGCGTAATATGTAGCCCTAATAGTACACGATTTTGTTTTGGTTTGGTAAATCATAATAGTGCCATGGTAGATGCCTTAGGTAAATAACCTCTTGAGAAGTGGTGACTAGGAAAATGCTCAACCCAGAACGATTGAAGAAAATAAAATGGAATCGAGAACATTGGCTTCGAGACAGACATGTTAATTATTTTCAAGTTCCTTGAGAACTTATTTTGGGCTCAAGGTTAAGTGTACACTCTAAGCGTCTGGGAGCTTTGTAAGACAAAAGTTCACTGAAGTTAAAGCCTGTCCTGCGGGGTTAGTTCCTGGATGGGAGACCTCTTTGTGCCAGAAATTCTAGGTTAACGCTCAAAAATGCGAACTACTCAAGGTATAGCTTTAATAATTTTTAGCCTGCTTTTTGAAAACAAATATTGATGCAAAAGTAAGTATATGTTGATATACAGTTTTAAGAAAGAACACAAGGAAGTTTTCAGGAAGTGTCCATCAAGAATGAAATATTAGTCATCAGCAACAAAATTTGCCACATGAAAACAAAATAAAATTGGAATCGCGAATATGAAAAGTTACCATCAGGGGAAAACATTTTCGGGGATTTTTGCCATGTTCAATTTTTCTATTGTACTTCTGGCTGCACAAGTAAATCGCAAAATCAAAAGTCACATCGAATTCAGAGGGCGCCGTGATCATATTACCTTACGTGTTTACTCGCGAAACAAAGGATACATCTGTGTCAAAATGATGGCAAGACACCGGGTTATTGTTTTTCTAATTTTAATTTGTTTTTTGTTTTAAATGTTTATGGTAGTTCACTTACAGTGCACTACCACAAAAACCGATCGAAATCCACGGTCATTTGTACGTAAAAAGACACTTAATTTATCCGCTAACGATTTAGAAAGTTGTCTGAAAGTGTGGAATAGGGAGGGAAGGGTGAGAGTGATGACAACTCAAGACTAGTGAATTGTCATGACTCCACTGACTGTCAAAGAAACACGAATTCGAACAACACAGATCTCACGTATCGGCAACGTCCAGTTGACGTTAAACTATTCATCGCTAGATACATTTCTTTATCTATTTATTCTACAATCCTATTCTACGTTTATTCTAATACTACGTGCCTATTTCAAACGTTCAACTTATTATAGGGTTGCTGAAAAATTATGGATAATGCAGCAACTTGCCCTAATGTTCTGGCTCAAGGAGGATTTGTATTACAACAATAGGCAATCGTGACACGTTGAAATTTGAAAACAAAAATCACCGGTTCTGAAAAACCTTTTTCTTTTTTTTTTTTTTTTTCAGATACAAACGCTTTCTTTGAAAAAAGTTCAAACAACCTTTACTGTAAATAGTGTTTCCCCTGATTTAACGTTACTTATTTGTTGGAGTGGATGTTCTCTTTCATCTTTTGTCGACATAATACACATAAACCGTAAAAGACATTTAATATTCATTTGTATTAGTTATTGTACAGAAAACGCACGAAACAAGTACAAATACTCCACGATATTTGTACAATAGAAAACCGGTTTGACTAGTTGAGGTGTTGGCTGTGACGTACAAATCTGTCACACGTTCTCGGTTGTTTACAATTCACTTGCTAGAAAATGGTGCAAAAAAGCTTGATAATAAATACCTTAGACGATTTTACTGTGTAGATAAGTGTGATATTTTTACCCGTCTCTGGTATTTTGAATCGCCCTGTAAGGGCTCGTTAAAATACAGCGAGACTCGTAAAAATTTCACATGATACTACTGACTAAAGATATATGTAAATGCAACCACTGACTTTCGCGATTCGACACTCCACTCAAGCAAATTGCAAAAAGGGAAGTCAGGCTTGGTTCTTGCATGCAACCATACAAATGTAACTAATATTAACTGAAGAATCGTTTAAAGAATTGTTCAAAGGGTGTGACTGTGTGCTATAAGTTGGACCAGGGGCTCGTATCTCGACCGTCCCGAAACTTTTCGGGCCTTTTCCGGGTGTGAAACTTCCCAAAATATCTTACCAACGCAGAGATTTTAAGTTTAACTTGGAAATATGTTAAAAGACCACCTCTTTAAAACAAGTGGATGGCAAATTCGTAAATGGCTTTTCGGACCCGAATGGCTTTGGGGACTATCGAGACAAGTTATAGAAAAACCATTTCAGAAAGAAGAATCGAGTTCTACTCCGTAACGCGCCCCGCAAGAGTTGAATTTCTAACCTGGTCGGAGCTCAACATTGTGTTATGTAAATAGCCCACTTGCGATATATCAAAATTCAGTTCTAAACAAAAGGCATCATCTCGAGGCTCTGGGAAATAAACTCGTAAAAATCCTTATATTTATTCCCTAGACCCTCGAGATGATGGCTTTTGTTTGGACTGAATTTTAATATATCAAAAGTGGGCAAGAGAAAATGAGGGGACAGAGAGAGGCTCAGGGCGTTGGCCGGGATATGTCATGTCCCCGAAAGTTATTTTTAGACGAGCAAAAGTCTTTGTTTTAGCGGAAGTCTATATTCCAAGACTCCGCATACAGTCTTGCCTTGCCCTCAGGTTCTTAGTGAAAAGAGAAAATGGCGGGGCACGTGGAAGGCTGATGAAAAAAGATGTCGAGGCTTCCTCGGTGTGATCTTCATCCAACTGTTGATCGCTAACATCGCTGTCGTCGTGCCATGAACTGTCGCCTTCGTTATTCGTTTCTGACTCGCGTCCTCCGTTTAATTCACTGATGTCAGCCAGCGAGTCATTCGTGTCCACAAAAATAGTAGAACTTATTTCCCAGCTGGAATTATCAGACCAGAAAAAGCATTTTCCGCGTTTCTGAAAGTCTTTTTCATCGACAAACGTTAAGTCCACTTCGTCCGCCATTACAAAAAATCTTTCCTTTTCTTTCAAACATCAGACCGAGGTTGGCCTGCATGCGGACGTCTCGGAAGACAGACTTCCACTCGCCTAAATAAAACTTTCGTGGACATGACATATCTCAAGGGCTGGACCGGGAGCCTCCCTCTCTGTCCCCTAATTTTCTCTTGAAGTGGGTTATTGCGTCGCAACGGGTTTGTAGCATCAGCCAATGAACTGTGTTCCTATAACGTCATGTAACTGTTGAAAAGGAGCCATTGGAAAAAACGTTTGCCTGGAGTAACATAAATCGATCAACTTGCCCAAAAACAAAGAACTTTTCTAGCAAGGAAATTGCAACAAAAGTAATAAATTGCCGAGTGATCAGAAACAGCTTCTTTATTAAGAAGACGCTACGAAATCGTTATATTTTTCGGTCAGTTTTTTCTTTTAGACGATCCTACACACTCGATTGCTAGAGGAAAGAAGATGAATGTTTTAGTTCTCTGCTCTACTCCCAGACGTTAATGTGTTCATTTTGAATTTATTTTTTGTTCCAGCTGTCAATGATCTGTTGCAGTATTTACAACGAAAGGTGGAAGCATTGGGGTTGACGGAAGAGGATGTCCTCAACTTGGCTAGGAAATACGGATTGGTGATTAATTGATTGACAGCTGTCATACGTATTAAACATGATGGTTAGATTGTACATTGAATAAAACATATATTAAGAACCCTTTTTGTGATTTACGATAAGCTCTAGTTCGTAGTTTCCTCGATGGTACGCGCGTTTTGATTCGCCAGTTTAGCCAGCCATATTTCACATTACGGCCGCTTTACCAATCTATCCTGCTTGATTCAAGTGCCAATAAATATAACGAATATTTTACTAACCTCGTTTTCTCGTGACGTATTTTACTTCACGGCTTCCTCTTGTAATCTCTTTCAGCTAAATTTCTGGTTCCCGTGCTTAGCGTTTGGGCGATGAATTGAAGTGGGAAAAGAAAAGAAACCGTGGGCCGTCCAACTCTTTTATTAAGAATGGGCGGAGGCCTGAAATGCAAGTGCAGCGTCAAGCTAGGGATTGAGAGAAACGTTCAGACTCTGCGATCGCTCTCCGAGCCACCGTGTTAGATTTGAGGCGGGCGCCTTTCGCCCTTTGTCTCGTTTCTCGATAATCCCAACAGCTATTCGGGTCCGAAAAGCTATTTTCGAATTTGCCATCCGCTTGTCTTGATGTCGTCTGAACGACATTTAATTTAGGGGAGAAAATGAAAATTCATTCTTAAGTGCTGACGTTCTTGATAACACCTCAAATTTGGCAATATCACCTTGTTTTTTTTTTTTTGCCAACGATGGCAAAGAAATGGACAAAAGTGATAAACGCACGTGCAGGGCGTGTAAACTTATTGTTTTTGCACAATAAATATGCAGATTTATGACGTTCCTGTTGCAGTCGCCGTTGTTGTTGCTTAAGCTCCCTAATAGCGAAGCTCGCGCGGAGCACCATACTTAAGAAAATATGGTATCCCATCGATGAACGAAAATTTGTCTTTTTAGCCATGACGTCATAAACGTCCGTACAATGTGACTAGTACGTAACCATATCACGGGCTCAAGTTGAATAATTGTGACGTACTACGGTTGTCCAATCAGTTTTATAATACAAAAGAATTGGGCAATCAAAACGCTCAACACTAATTTCCATTCCTAAAACTGACATCGGAAATTTCGTAACAATTACACGACGCAATATCCCATGTCAGTATTGACAAGCTTACCGCTGTAAAAAGAATGAAAACAGGCAGAATTACAGCTTTTGTTCAACGAGATATATCGTTTCTAAGCTAAGCCGCGCTGATCTACATTATTTAGGTCTAAAAACCCCGTTAAAGACGGTTAACTTTCAATTGTTTTTCTGGGTACTATTTTCCAATACTCTAAAAAATTCCGACTTTCCAGGAGATTGCCTCGTTGGTCTAGTGGATATCAGAAAATGCAAGGTGAAGCCATCAATCCGGACTCAACTCTTTGCCTCACCTAAGAGTCTCGCTGTATTTTGGCGAGCCCGTACTTACAGTGCACTACCACAAACAGTTGAAACTTAACTAACAAAAACAAAAACCCGGTGTATTGCCAACATTTAACACAGACTGATGTATCCTTTGTTTCGCTATAAACACGCAAGGTAACTTGATCACAGCGCCCGCTGAATTCGATGTCACTTTCGATTTTGCGATTTACTTGTGTAGCCAAAAGTCCAACAGAAGAATTGAACGTAGCAAAAATCTCCAAAAGTGTTTTTCGCTGATAGTAACTTCTTCTATTCGCGGTTCAAAATTTATGTCGTTTTCATGTCGCAAATTTTGTTATTGATGGCAAAATATTTCATTCTCAAACGAGACTTCCTGAAAACCTTCTTCTGCTCTTCCTTAAAACTGTATATCAATATCTACTTACTTTTGCATCAATATTTGTTTTGTTAAAAAGCAGTCTAGCAATTATTAAATCTGTACCTTGCTT
Source organism: Montipora foliosa (assembly GCF_036669935.1). Lineage (NCBI taxonomy): Eukaryota > Metazoa > Cnidaria > Anthozoa > Scleractinia > Acroporidae > Montipora > Montipora foliosa. Next base: position 31,271,296 of record NC_090875.1, read on the forward strand.
AGTTCCCATTTTTGAGCGATAAACTAGAATTTCTGGTACAAAGAAGTCTCCCATCCAGATACCAACCCCGCCGTGCAGGGTTAAACTTCACTTAACTTTTTTCTCAGAAAGCTGTCAGACGCTCAGAGTGCACACTTAACCTTGACGTTAAAAAGAAGTTGTAAAGGAACTTGAAAATGATGAGCATGCCAGCCTCGAAGCCAATGTTTCTCAATTCTCTTTTATTTTCTTCAATCTTTCTGGGTTTAGCATTTTACTAGTCACTACATGTCTTCTCTGGGGGCTATTTACCTAAGAAATCTACCATGGCACTATAATGATTTACGATACCAAAAAAATATCGTGTACTAATAGGGCTAAATATTACGCAAAGACAACTTGAATCTCTTGGAAGACAAAACGCAGCTCAGTGGTCAATATGGAATAAAGCGCTGTGTTACTGTTCTACCACACGTACGCACTGCGTGCCTATTTTTCACCAATGACACTCACACATTCGGCCTCCAGACATAAGAAGGAGTTTTGGCCGATAACTCTCAAGGCACATTTTCTTGGTACGATTCCGGAAGACAAATACAACCGGAATAGACAGTATTCGTGTTCTTCTGCGGACCTATTCCATTTTTGGAATGAACGGAATACTCAAGTGAAGCAATGATCTTCACAGTTGTGAGCGCAATTTTTCGTAGAGAACCCTGAAAACTTCAGGACTTAAACGGGGTTTAAACCCGTGACCTTGCGATTCCGGCGCGACGCTCTAACCAACTGAGCAATGAAGCCACTGACGTTGGGAGCTGGTCATTTGTGAATTCTTTACGCAATTGCAAAAATTGCGTTTATAACTGCGAGGATCATAGCTTCACTTGAATTCAAATCTGCAGTTCATATATGATCCATTTCATTATAGCTAGTTTGCTGCCTCCGTTTAATTAAGCTACTTTTAACGCGGTTGAGTTAATTTGAATTTTTGTATTTTACACACTTCCTGCATGACAAGCGCCAATCCTAAAAACTGCTATGTGTTTCTTCTAGACTGTTTTTACTCTCGTACTAGTTTTTATTTACGAGTTAGTTTGACTTGGTCAAACGAGAGAAATCATGGGTCTTACTTCCTTGGCACGAAACACTTGTTGCATTGCATTTCTTAACTCAGGTACTCTCCAACCATATAAAAATGGATTTAAAGCCGAGTTCATGAAGACAACTGTGGTGGCAAGAGACCTGCCAAGAGTACCGTTTCTTATATCACGGTTTAAATAAATTATGTAAACAAGGAGATAAGGAAAGTAACAAATCGCGAGCACAATGAAGAATATAAATGCACTAAGGGCAGATTTTTGAAGGCTGGCCATACTTGCGGTGGTATCAGCTCCCTCAAACGCTCGAGCCTGAATTTGAATTTCTATTCGATGACGCCGAACAATTTTGAAAATGGTTGCGTGACATGTAACGCAGATACAAAACCCGATAAATATCCAACAGGCCATTGAAGGTAATCGAATTCTTTCCTCCCAAATCTGGATGGTTCCTCCTACTACACAAACTGCCCAAATCGCTAGAAGAATACAAGTAACTCTCCGAACAGTAACGATGCTGGGATACTGCAGCGGCTTCAGAATGACTATGAGTCTGTCAAGACTGGTTCCTGTAATTATGCCTAGGGACACTCCACAAAGAGAGAAAGCAATGGTCTTAGTTCCTTTTTCAAACGTCAGTTTCAGTCTCTCCGATCGAGTGTACAAGTTAATTAAGCTACTTGCTATAAAAACGGGTTGCGCGATTAAACCAACAGCTAAATCTGTTGACGCCAGACCACATAGTAATAGGATAGAGGGCGAACGAAGCGTTGGTTTCTTCCACACTGCGTGCAGCACAAGCACATTTCCAATGGTCGCTGTGAAAGCAAGTATAATGTTTACAACACAGTTTACTATGATTACACTTTCTTCGTTTTCCATCTTTTCTTCAAGTCTGAATTTAACCAACACCGTGTAGTCTCAGCAATGATCTTTTTTCACAGATATCTGCAAATATTTCCTTCCACATTCAAATTATTTTCAAAAGCTTGTGCTTGGTGAAAGAGCTAAGCAGTCTGCAATATGATCCTTTCGATCGAAAGCCGCCTTAACTCCGTGACTGTTAAAGCTACTCATGCAGCTGCTGTCGGAAAAAATTGAGAAAGATAAATATTGACACTCCCCGGGAAACAAGTCATACACCTTGTTCCAAAATGGCCGTCATTTTAGTATTATTTTGTTTCGTTGCAAATTGGCCCTTTTGGCCTCGCTTTTAAACATAAAATTCGAGAGAGTGTTTAACGTTGAACGAGGTCGAAAGGGTCAATTTGCAATTAAACGAGAGAATACTAAAACGACGGTCACTTTTGAATAAGATGTATAATTGTAAGCTTGCACTTTCCGCAATTAGCAAATTACAAAGTAATGTAATTAAATGTGGCGTAAAATTGTATTTGAAAGAAAAAAAAAAAAAAGAAAAACAAAACAAAACAAAACAAAACAAAAGATATAACTTTTTACTTCTCTTCAACTTTGTGTTTCGCCTATAAGTTATGATTTACGTTTTTTTGGAATGGCAAACAACCAGTTTCAATATTTCTGTGGACTTTTTGACGGTTTTGGTATCTAAATAAACTGTCATTTTCTGCGTGTACAGAAGTGATAGCTGCAATAGGAGGTTTCTCTCAAATATCAAAATTGTCTTTGTAATGGACGGCTAATATCTCGACGACTGGTATCCAGCTCATATGGACTTGTAGCGAGTTGTCAGTTGTAACGAGTGGTCTGGCTTTATGCCATGGGAACCACAGTATTTCAACGATTGTAGTTGGCAAGATTTTCGGAAGTTAGTTTTTGGGAGTTGTCTTCGCAACTTTAAGCAAATTAAATCAATGCCGTAGTTTTCCAGATGCTGTCCTAAAATGAATATTCAAATGTCATGTATTTGTCATTCATTGAGTCGATGAATTTTGTTTTGTCTTTTTTTTTTTTTTTTTAATATGGAACACTTAGAGCGTAATTCAATAGTTCACTGAAACTTTTTTTTTCCTATTTCGATGGCAGAGCAAGAGAGAGGTGTTAATCTTGACACGTTTGTTGGGCCGATTTCGTCATAAAGAGGCTACCGAGCTGCAACTTGTTTTGCCTGGCATACACTTTTCTCAACAGCAACAGTGAATTGGTTCTTTTCTGATTTTAAAGCAAACCATTTTTAAGTTTCATACTTATGGAGCTCGATAACTGGGAAATAAAACTCAACAGCTATTACACCTTTGAATATCTGCTTTCCTAATTCTCCGGTTAGTATGTGTAATCAAATGGCGACGAGTGAAATTAAGAAATTATTTTACGCGCGTTTTGTCAAAGTTCTGAAAATTTCCCGAGCCTTTAGGCGAGGGAAATTATCAGAATTTTGACAAAACGAAAGTGAAATTATTTCCTAATTTCACAGAAAACCATTTGATTACCTTTTAATGTCGTGGGTGATATATTACGCTCACAACTGTAATTGTAAAATCGCTCGAGTGCTTTATCCAACTGCTCGGGAAGACTCATCTCCAGGTTTGTCTCAAGGCTATTTTCGTCACACCACTTCTCAAAAACTCTCACCCAGTTAATTGTGCTCTTTCACGTATTTAAATTTTCTGCCGCTTCTTTTAATTTCGTAACTTCTTCAATGGTCACTGTCTTAAACCTAGACGCCATCTTGGCTCTGATCGAGATACAAGAGATGTTACCATGGCAATTTTGTAATTTGTGGAATTATAAATTAACGCTGAAATTTCGCGCCTAAATTAAGGAGTAATTTGTCACCCATGATATTAAACATGAAACGTTAGTGATGTATTGGTGTATTCTTTATTTAAACACAGACAAATTATTTCTTAACTTTCAGGCTACCGAGATGCAACTTGTTTTGCCTGACATACACTTTTCTCAACAAAAACGGTGAATTGGTTCTTTTCTGATGTTAAAGTGAACTATTTTTAAGCTTTATACGTCTGGAACTCGATAACTGAGGGATACAACTCAACAGCTATTCCACCTTCGAACATCTGCTTCCTAATTCTCCGGTTAAACAAGAAACGGTAGTGATGTATTGGTGTATTTGTTAAAGACGGTGCCTACTATTGTTATTGCGCATACGTTCTGCGCATCTCCAGATACTCGCATTTCCTATCGCCCATGCTTACTAATACAAAGATATTATTGCGCGGTTTAAAACTATCCGGAGAAAGTAGATCTTAGTAAGTACTCTTGGTATCCAAAAAGGAAATTAAGGGTAGCCATGCATTTTTGAGAGATAATTAAGCTTCAATTTGAGAAATGATGTCGCTTTTTCGCTCATTTTCCAGCCCACATGTCGCCTATTTGGCTAGAGATAATTGCCGCTGCAATACAAATTTTCCCTCAACGTGCTTAATTCTTGCGTACTGTAATTTTGTTTAATTTTTGTCGATAATCAAATATGGTCTCAATGGGGGTGTAGCAAACACGACACACGGTTAAAAATTTCGCGATTTCACGGTGCACGCTTAGTATTTCTTCGGCACGGTTAACTAAGATTAGCATACACGTATTACTGTTAAAAACTTCGCAACAACAACAAATATTGTCCCCCCTTTCTAAAGAGTGGCATTGATAACCGGGGGCACTGACGATACTGACCCCTGAAATAATGAAAAAGCAAATCTAGGCAGTCTAATCAGAATCCAGGCACAATAAAGTAGTAGGAATGCAATTTTTATAATAAAAAAAAACGTCTCCTGCAATGCATGTTCAAGGCCCCGAGAAAGACAGCCAAGGAAAACAACAAAAACATTAGTGTATTTAATTTGGCTAAGTGGTGCTAAACAATAAAAACGAATGTCAGAATTAAGACAATGAAATATTTATTCTTCATGTTATTTTTTGAGCATCTGAGAGCTATGTGTTTGTTTGTTTTTTTTTTCATTGTTTCCATCATAGTTTGGTGGTCTCCCTCTACTATGTTTGCATTCTTATGAGTTTTAACTATGGGCACAACGAAATATGTACTTACATTTCTAACGGTGATTAAACATCAAAAACTTTGCGCAGCGGCCTTGACTTGTCTTCCCGATCTTGTTATTACTGGCTTGTTTGTTACATGATCAGGTTCGTCATCGAAAAACAAAGTATCGTCTAAGTCCGTTTCTGAGTTGACTTAGTTGCGTGGACAACTTCGATGGTACTATCATCAACAAAGCTGATTAAAGATACGCCCTTGAGCACGTGTACATTCGGGCCTTCAGCATCTGTCTTATCTGGGAGATCTGCGCTTATTTCTTGATCACGTCTAAAGAATACTCTTGTTATAGATTCGGCTTGCTTTGTATAGACGGCAGGAGGCAAAGTTCCTGCTTTTTCCTTTGTGGACTCAGATCGGACAGTTCTTTGCCTCACAGGGCGAAAGTCGTCAACCCATCCCCGCATTGCATTTTCTTCCCTATTGGGGAGTGTCTTGGATGGGAGTGGCGACATAAACTTGATGTCACCGAGCAACATTCCTGTTTAGGGAACTGGATAATAGGACGCTGGATGGGTGAAGTACTTTGCCGCCCATTTAGAAACTCGTTTAAGAGATTCTTTTGCTATAGTGCCAAAGTCCATGGCGTACTGAAGAGTACTAAATGTCTCATTCTTTAAGTGTGACACTGCATGCAGATTTTCTACTTGAGTGGTTAACAATGTTTTGAAAACCACGTTGTACTTGAATTCTGGGTTTATTTTTTCGAGATTTATCATGATATTGGTCATACCTTTCAACAAAAGCTCAATTGAGGTCTGCGTTTTTATGGAAACAGTTCCTTGAGGACCATTTGTCGAGGCATCTTCCTTTAGTTGATTACTTTCCTTGACGTTGCGCACTGTCGATTGAACTTATTGGTGTGCTTTACGTACATTCGACACCACCAATTCTGGAGTCATTTGCGCAGGAGTACTTCCTTTACACGTAATTCCAAAACTGTCATAAATAAGCCCCAAATGATAAAGAAAGGACAAAGTTCCGCTCATGCCAACTACTAGTTTTACTTTTCCTGCTGCTGCGACTGTAACAAATATAGTGTTCGAAATGCAGCAAATACCATGAGCTTGAATAAAACTACAGCGTCGTCCAGTACCACCATTCTGTGCATCACATCCGTCGCCAGCAAGAAGTACAACTTAGTTGGTGTTTGGGTTAAATGATTTCACATCACGAGCCCCGATGTCTGTGAAGACTAGCAGCTCATTAAATTTGGAAACCCTCTTGATCTCCTTGCAACTTTGATCACCATTCTGGATAGCATATTCTATCGGGGTGTTTTCCATGCTAACAGAATATCCATCCGTAGGTCTAACGCTCACAGGTTCATATGGGATAGAAATCTAGCACTTCACGTTACACTAAAAAACTCTTCAGTTAACTCTGTTTAAAATATAAGTGCTACAAGGCCAACGTTTGTGTAAAAATAACGTTTCTTTGTACTTGTAACAGAATATAGACCTCCTTGACATTAGCCGTTCTTTGATCCTGCAAAGTATACGTTTGATTCCAAGATTGTCATGGATTCCACACTTTCGATATGTGTAGGGTAATTTTAAAGTGTTCTCATTGACTTGCCCCTGATTGTTACACCATCTCTTTCGAGCGAAACTTGATGTATGACTCGTAGCCCATCATCGGCTACCAATAGCACATCATCGCTAGCCATACACAGGGCCGAAGGTTTTGACAGTTTCATGTTAACAATGTGTACCACGTTCTTTCTCACTTTCGATTCTAACTTTCGCAAATGCACAGAGACGCCCTCACGTAACATCGGAACAGCTCCATTCGTTGACAAATTATATCTGAGAAGTGCTCGCTCCAGGTCCGCACGCGAGCGTAATGAGCTAGGCTTAAGTTTAACGTTCTCCTCGAGGTCACAATATCTTACACATCCTGTTCCACGCTCTGCTACATACGCTACTCCGTTACAAAAGCATACGTCTCTTGCATCACGCATCCCAGTTTGTAACTTCCATACTTCAGCAGGTTGGTGAAGCCTGATTTTCAACAAACGCGAGGACAAAAAAGAGAAATCGTAATCAATGGTGAGAATGTTACCGATAGGACCTGGAGACAGAGCTACAGGATGCTTGCAAACGCCTTGCTTGTTTGTGGCTCAAAATCTGTACTTTTTAGGTACTATGGTGTGAACAGCTAGCTCTACCTTTCGCGGCAACACCTCGATTACCTCCGGTTTTGTTAAACGAATGATATGATCGATTGCCATCCTATCCTTGTTACGAACGCTGTCTAATTTTAATAGTTTCCTTAAATGCTTCGGGACAAGAACGTCTTTAGAATCTCTTAGAGTGCGGAAGAGAACAAGGTTTGACATTTGACCGTCAAGATTAATAAGCCAGTTACTCCAGCTGCATTTCATTGTCTTGCCAACATGTACAACATCAGGGAGAGGGACCAGGTGAAGGAGCTCGGGTGGAAGAGTGTTGCTTTCTGACATCTCCTGAATTTGCAGCAGGGCCTCCTTGTTGCACTCTTCGCAGTCAGTTACAACAGTAAGCGCGGCGACTTTTTTGCATTGAACCGTATTCTCGAGGCACAAATCACAGCATCTTAAAGCTGGTACATAGGAAACATGGCCCTTTACTTTGCAATGTTCACAAACCGATTTAAGGTCAAGACATGTTGCACACGTACTGTTACGCTTATCAGATTCATAAGTAACAATATGATTGTTCGAAGACTGTTTTGTTAAACAACGCTCACACACTTGCACAGTTTTTGCCATCTCAAAATCTGAGATAACATCTGTTCTCCTGTAACGGATTTTGGATGATAGTGGACCACCACTGGCATAGTTGCAGAGTTATCTACAGATGTCATAAAGGTAACTTCAGCACTTGTCTGAATGTCTGAAAATGACGTAAATTGTTTCCTTCCCCCGCGACCTGTACCATGAAACCCCGGTCCTCTTACAAAGTTTTTTGTTCTCTGTACACCAAGATATTTGATTGTTTCAAAAAACTCACATACGTCACGATCCCATTGAAAGTCCGAAGCTTTTCTGGAGTCAATCATCGCACATGATGTTGTGTCATCAAGAAATTTGTAAAAGAGGCATTTTTCAGGTATCCTCCCTTCCTTGATCAGTTTGTTCAGCTTTTCTGCCAGTGGATGGGCAGTCTCTACGCATCTGTAAGAATACAAAAAGTACATCACCAAAATATGAAAAGCAAAGACAAAAACAAATCGATATGATTTGCAAATCACAGTTTTTTGGAAATGC
>NC_090875.1:31294609-31302109 GCF_036669935.1 Montipora foliosa
AAACTGCCCAAATCATGCACTAGAAGAAAACAAGTAACTCTCCGAACAGTAACGATGCTGGGATACTGCAGCGGCTTCAGAATGGGAATGAATCTGTCAAAACTGGTTCCTGCAATTATGCCTAGGGACACTCCGCAAAGAGAGAAAGCAATGGACTTAGATCCTTTTTCAAACGTCAGTTTCAGTCTCTCCGATCGAGTGTACAATTTAATTAAGCTACTTGCTATAAAATCAGGTTGCGCGATTAAACCAACAGCTAAATCTGTCGACGCCAGATCACATAGTAAAAGGAGAGAGGGCGAAGGAAGCGTCGGCTTCTTCCACACTGCGTACAGCACAAGCACGTTTCCAATGGTCGCTGTGAAAGCAAGCACAATGTTTACAACGCAGTTTACTAGCATGATTGCATTTTCTTCTTTTTCCATCTTTTCTTCAAGTCTGAATTTAACCAACACCGAATAGTCTTAGCAATGATCTTCTTTCTTTCTGATCTTTTCACGGAAATCAAACCTTTCCTTCCACGTTCAAGTTATTTTCAAAAGCTTGTGCTTGGTGAAAGAGCTAAGCAGCCTGCAATATGATCCTTTCTATCGAAAGCCGCCTTAACTCCGTGACTGCTAAAGCTACTTATGCAGCCGCTGTCCGAAAAAAATTTAGAAAGATAAATATTATCACTCCCTGCGAAACAAGTCATACACCTTGTTCCAAAATGGCCGTCATTAGTATTATTTTGTTTCGTTGCAAATTGGTCCTTCTGGCCTCGCTTTTAAACGTAAAATTCAAAAGACTGTTTAACGTTGAACAAGGTCGAAAGGGTCAATTTGCAATTAAACTAGAGAATACTAAAATGACGGCCACATTTTAATAAGATGTACTGTAAGCTTGCACTTTCCGCAATTAGCAAATGACAAGATAATGCAATTAAATGTGGCGTAAAATTGTATTTGAAAGAAAGAAAAAAGTACAAAACAAAGCAAAACAAAAGATATAACCATCTTTTTACTCCTCTTCAACTTTGTGTTTCGCCTATAAGTTATGAATTACGTTTTTTGGAATGGCAAACAACCAGTTTCAATATTTCTGTGGACTTTTTGAGGGTTTTGGTATCTAAATACACTGGAGGTGGCATGATTGTCGAAAGTTAACTTTTGGGAGTTGTCTTCGCAACTTTAAGCAAATTAAAGTCAATGCCGTAGTTTTCCAGATGCGGTCCTTAAATGAATATTCAAATGTCATGTATTTGTCATTTACTTGATTTCATATGCGCAGGAATACCACTCAATAGCTTTTACACCTTCGAACATCTGCCTCCTAATTTTCCGGTTAAACAAGAAACGGTAGTGATGTATTGCTATATTTGTTAATTTAAACACAGGCAAATTATTTCTTAACTTCCAGGCTACCGAGATGCAATTCGTTTTGCCTTGCATACACTTCTCTCAACAGCAACGGTGAATTGGTTCTTTTCTGATTTTAAAGCAAACCATTTTGAAGCTTTATACGTATGGAACTCTATAACTGAGGAATACAACTCAACACCTTTTACACCTTCGCACATCTGCTTCCTAATTCTCCGGTTAAACAAGAAACGGTGGTGATGTATTGGTGTATTTGTTAATTTAAAGACAGGCAAAATATCTCTTAACTTCCAGGCTACCGAGATGCAACTTGTTTTGCCTGGCATACTCTTTTCTCAACAGCAACGGTGAATTGGTTCTTTTCTGATTCTAAAGCAAACCATTTTTAAGTTTTATACTTATGATGCCTTCCTAAGGGGGTTCTGATGTCGCTTTTTCGCTCATTTTCCAGCCCACCTGTCGCCTATTTGGCTAGAGATAATTGTCCCTGTCGCGTTTTCGCTGCAATTCAAATTTTCCTTAAACGTGCTTAATTTTTGCGAACTGTAATTTTGTTTAATTTTTGTCGATAATCAAAGTGGGTCTCAATGAAGGTGTGAAGCAAACACGGTACGCGATTTCACGGTGCACGCTTAGTTTTTCTTCGGCACGGTTAACTAAGATTAACATACGCGTACTACTGTTAAAAAATTCACAACAACAACAAATATTGTCCACCCTTTCTAAAGAGTGGCATTGATAATCGGGGGCACTGACGATACTGATCCCTGAAATAATGAAAAAGCAAATATAGTCAGTCTAATCAGGTTCCAGGCACAAAAAAGTAGTAGAAATGCAATTTTTATATTAAAGAAAAAAAAAAAAAAAACGTCTCCTGCAATGCATACTGAAGGCCCCGAGATAAACAGCCAAGGAAAACAACAAAAAAATTAGAGTATTTTGGCAAAGTGGTGCTAAACAGTAAAAACGAATGTCAGAATTCAGACAATGAATTATTTATTGTTCATGTTATTTTTTGAGCATCTGAGAGCTATTTGTTTTTTTTTCATTGTTTCCATCATAGTTTAGTGGTTTCCCTCTACTATGTTTGCATTCTTATGAGTTTTAACTATGGGCAAAACGAAATATGTACTTACATTTCTAACGGTGATTAAACATCAAACTTTGCCCAGGCCTTGACTTGTCTTCCCGATCTTTTTATTACTGGCTTGTTTGTTACATAATCAGGTTCGTCATCGGAAAACAAAGTATCGTCTGAGTCCGTTTCTGAGTTGACTTAGTTGCGTGGACAACTTGGATGGTACTATCATCAACAAAGCTGATTAAAGATACGCCCTTGGGCACGGGCACATTCGGGCCTTCAGCATCTGTCTTATCTGGGAGATCTGCGCTTATTTCTTGATCACGTCTAAAGAATACTCTTGTTATAGAATCGGCTTGCTTTGTATAGACGGCAGGAGGCAAAGTTCCTGCTTTTTCCTTTGTGGACTCAGATCGGACAGTTCTTTACCTCACAGAGCGAAAGTCGTCAACCCATCCCCGCATTGCATCTTCCTCCCTATTGGGGAGGGTCTTGGATGGGAGTGGCGACATAAACTTGATGTCACCGAGCAACATTCGTGTTTGGGGAACTGGATAATAGGACGCTGGATGGGTGAAGTACTTTGCCGCCCATTTAGAAACTCGTTTAAGAGATTCTTTTGCTATAGTGCCAAAGTCCATGGCGTACTGATGAGTTCTAAATGTCTCATTCTTAAAGTGTGACACTGCATGCAGATTTTCTACTTAAGTGGTTAACAATGTTTTGAAAATCACGTTGTACTTGAATTCTGGATTTATGTTTTCGAGATTTATCATAAGATTGGTCATACCTTTTAACAAAAGCTCAATTGAGATCTGCGTTTATTTGGAAACAGTTCCTTGAGGACCATTTGTCGACGCATCTTCCTTTAGTTGATTACTTTCCTTGACGTTGCGCACTGTCGATTGAACGTATTGGTGTACTTTACATACATTCGACACCTCCAGTTCTGGAGTCATTTGCGCAGGAGTGCTTCCTTTACACGTAATTCCAAAACTGTCATAAATAAGCCCCAAATGATAAAGAAAGGACAAAGTTCCTGCTGCTGCGTCTGTAACAAATATAGTGTTCGAAATGCAGCAAATACCATGAGCTTGAATAAAACTACAGCATCGTCCAGTACCATCATTCTGTGCATCACATCCGTCGCCAGCAAGATGTACAACTTCGTTGGTGTCCGGGTTAAATGACTTCACATCACGAGCCCCGATGTCTGTGAAGACTAGAAGCTCATTAAATTTGGATACCCTCTTGATCTCCTTGCAACTTTGATCACCATTCTGGATAGCACATTCCATCAGGGTGTTTTCCATGCTAACAGAATATCCATCAGTAGGGCTAACGCTCTCATGAAGAGAAGAAATCTTAATTAATGGTGAGAATGTTACCGATAGGACCTAGAGACAGCGCAACAGGATGCTTGCAAACGCCTTGCTGGTTTGAGGCCCAAAATCTGTACTTTTCAGGTACTATGGTGTGCACAACTAGCTCTACCTTTCGCAACACCTCGATTACCTCCGGGCTTGTTAAACGAATGATAGGGTCGATTGCCATCCTATCCTTGTTACGAACGCTTTCTAATGTTAATAGTTTCCTTAAATAGTTCCGGACAAAAACGTCTTTAGAATCTCGTAGAATGCGGATGAGAACAAGGTTTGGCATTTAACCGTCAAGATTAATAAACCAGTTACTCCAGCTGCATTTCATTGTCTAGCCAACATGTACAACATCAGGGGAGGGACCGGGAGAAGGAGCTCTGGTGGAAGGGTGTTGCTTTCTGACATCTCCTGAATTTGCAGCAGGGCCTGCTTGTTGCACTCTTCACAGTCAGTTACAACAGCAAGCACGGCGACTTTTTTGAATTGAATTTATTCTCGAGGCACGAATCACGGCATCTTAAAGCTGGTACATAGAAAACATGGCCCTTTACTTTGCAATGTTCACAAACCGATTTAAGGTCAAGACATGTTGCACACGTACTGTTACACTTAGCAGTTTCATGAGTAACAATATGATTGTTCGAAGACTGTTTTGTTAAACAACGCTCACACACTTGCACAGTTTTTGCCATCTCAAAAATCTGTGATAACATCGCCTCTCGTGTAACGGATTTTGGATGATAGTGGACCCCTACTGGCATAGTTGCAGAGTTATCTACAGACGTCATAAAGGTAACTTCAGCACTTGTGACAAAGTCTGAAAATGACGTAAATTGTTTCCTTCTCCCGCGACCTGTACCATAAAACCCCGGTCCTCTTACAAAGTTTCTCGTTCTCTGTCCACCAACATATTTGATTGTTTCAAAAAACTCACATACGTCACGATCCCATTGAAAGTCCGAAGCTTTGCTGAAGTCAATCATCGCAAATGATGTTGTGTCATCAAGAAATTTGCAAAAGAGGCATTGTTCAGGTATCTTCCCTTCCTTGATCAGTTTGTTCAGCTTTTCTGCCAGTGGATGGGCAGTCTCTACGCATCTGTTAGAATACTAAAAGTACATCACCAAAATATGAAAAGCAAAGACAAAAACAAATCGATATGATTTGCAACTCACAGTTTGTTGTAAATGCTTCAAATATTATTATTATGAGTTGAGAATTAGTTTCCTTACGGCAATTCTAAATCTAAAGTTACAGAAACAATTCCATGTTCTCGATTATACTCGCGCCCATACTCGCGCCCAGGCTTCCTTCCTCGCCTTCCCTCTCTCAGACGCTTGCTTTATCTAGCAATTGCAATAGCTAAGGTATATTAACGGCGTACTTACATAGTACATAAAATGAGATCATGTGGCTCGTGCTCTACGGTATGATCCTCTGCTTTTCCATGTGCCAATGGGGCTGTGGCTAGTTCGTCATCTAGAAGTTCCACAGGACGAAATTACTTCATTTCGCAAATGGAAACAAAACGGAAATATGCTAAGACGTGGCGAAAACACTACGTACGTCTTATGTTTCCGTCGGTGGATACATGACTGCTTTTCATGATTCCGTCTTAACGGAAGCCACGGAACCGGACCACTTTTTTTAAGTTTCCGTCGATTTTACGTTACACGAAACTTTTGTTTCCGTCAGCGTAATTAAATGATAACTCTGTCTGAAAACTACGGGAAACCTGTCAAACACGCTCAAAATAAAGCCTTGCACGTTTTTTTCAGGCGGGTAATGATCTGAATGGAGGCTAGAGTAATGCTCCGGGTTGCTCAAACTAAAGAAAATACGGTTTATGGTCTTTTCCATTAATGGTAAATTACTTTCTTAGCTTGCTCACGGCTGAATTTATATAATGTATCGTGTTCAAACGAACATCGCGCAAGATATTATTTTTTTTTCCACAAGAGATCTGAAACTATTAAGTATGGCGCAACTTTGAGAACGTTACCCCTTCAAAATTCTTTAAATGTTGTCTTTGAACATTGAAATCATTGTTGTACGCAATTTACGATCGCTTAGCTAGTATCTGGTGCCCAATATTAGCAATGATGACTAATTAGTACTGTGTTGTATGTGTTATCTTTAAAGATGAAAGAATGGAGTGATGTCATAACCCAACTTTACCTTTATCCTAAACAGAATCAAAGGCCTTGCTGAAATCCGTCCTCCGCATTCAACGCAAGATATAGCGCTTCTTTCTGGTGTTTTCTTGTATCACGTATCTGTACCTTGCGACGCACGGGCTTCAGTTTAGTTCCGGCCGGCAAGATAACACCCTGATGATCAGTTTTGATTAGCATATGAATGGAATAAGGACTACCAAAAAGATCAGCACGGTTGGTAAAGCAATTACACGAATTATACGAATACTGATATTTCATTTTCTTCAGTGTGTGGGGCCAGTGGAGTCTGATGACAGTCAGTCTGATGCTGTTGAAGAGGAGGATGGGACAGAATACATTGATTAAGAATCTAGTGACATTGAAAAAATAATAGAGAGAGGAGATGTAGAACTACCACAGCCCATTCCAAAAAAAATGCTCATTCAAAATTTGGGTTGACAAACAAAGAGTATTACCACGGTATTTTAAGCTTCGGGCAATATCCCTCATTTACTAAGGCCGCCATGTTGGATTTGCTATTATCATGCAAAGTAGCTACACACCTTTGGGGAGCCAAACAACACAAGTTCCAGAGGATATAACGAACACCTTAGCCACTCGGATGATTCGTTTTACGTTCATTGTTTATCACCTCAAAATATAACTTTGCACAATCCTAACTCTATTGCGTCCTACACGTCCTACAATGTGGGCGAAGTATCCTAGAAAAAAAAAAGATACGAGTGGTTTCAGAGTAAATATAGAGAATGAAAGATTCACATTGTCGTCAAAACCTCAAATTTTGGTGACTTCACGATGTTGTTATGCCGAGTACCGCAAAAGTGTGTGCTAAAATGCGTGTCGCGCGTGCAACACGATTATTATTATTATTTTGTGACATCATCATTGCCGTAAGTGGTGTAGTCCAAAGGAACTGGTATTGCCCGAAACGGAAAATGCAATGATAATCTTTGTTTGTCCACCCCATTTTTAAAAAAGCATTGTTTCCAGTTTCTTTTGAGACTTACAATGGTCCCAAGAAAAAACAAAAACAATGCTTATTCAAAAATTGGGTTGGCAAACAAAGAATATTATGGTACTTCAGGTTTCAGACAATTCTGTGTATAGAGTGTTTTCACTCACGTGATCAGTAACCCCGTTTTTTCACAGAAACAAAAGAAAACCTTTGCATGACAATAGCGCTCAATTCCCAGAGGATTAGTTGGCTACACCAACATGGCTGCCGTGACGTCACGTAAAAAGACTCCATAAAGTATACCAGTTAGGGTAAATTATTAATATGGAAATTAGTTAAACTGCTGCGGAATATGGTTCTACACACTAAAAGAATACTCCGTTTCCGTTGCCAATTGCCTTGATCAATGATCTTCCCGTATACAAAGAAATGAAATTTCTTTCTAAAGTCAAACCGTCATGTTCCTTTCAGGAGAAGATGATAAAAAAGGTGGGTTAGAAAAAGTTTCATCCATCACAAAACATGCTATTTTGGTGCTTTGGCCGGTGTT
>NC_090875.1:31307109-31309609 GCF_036669935.1 Montipora foliosa
CCTGGCTTTTAAACGTAAAATTCGAAAGAATGTTTAACGTTTAACGAGGTCGACAGGGTCAATTTACAATTAAACTAGAGAACACTAAAAGTTGGCCACTTTTGAATAAGATGTATTGTAAGCTTTCACTTTCCGCAATTAGCACATACCAAGGTAGTGTAATTAAATGTGGCGTAAAATTGTATTTGAAAGGAAAAAAAAAAGAAAACAAAAGATATAACCATCTTTTTACTTCTCTTCAGCTATGTGTTTCGCCTATAAGTTAGGGTTTACGGTTTTTGGAATGCAAACAACCAGTTTCAATATTTCTGTGGACTTTTTGAGGGTTTTGATGTCTAAATACACTGTCACTTTCTGCGTGTACAGAAGTGATGGCTGCAATAGGAAGTTTCTCTCAAATATCACAGTTGTCAATGTAATGGACGGCTAATATCTTGACGGCTGGTATCCAGCTCATAGGGTCTTGTAGCCAGTTGTCAGTTGTAATGAGTGGTCTGGCTTTATGCGATGAGAACCACAGTATGTTAAACGAATGGAGGTGGCCAGATTGTCGCAAGTTAACTTTTGGGAGTTGTCACTCTTTAGAAATTCGTAGAATAGTCCTTAAGCAAATTAAAGTCAATGCCGTAGTTTTCCAGATGCTGTCCTGAAATGAATATTCAAATGTCATGTATTTGTCATTCATTGCGTCGATGATAATGATGATGATGATGATGATGATTTTTATTATTATTATTATTATTATTATTATTATTATTATTATTATTATTTTTTATTTTTTTTTTTTGTGCTTGTTTTTTTTTTTTAATATGGAACACGTAGAGCCTAATTCAATAGTTCACTAAAACGTTTTTTTTGCCTCTTTCGATGGCAGAACAAAAGACATAAAGGGAGAGAGATGTTAATCTCGACACGTTTGTTGGGCCCACTTCGTCATAAAGAGACTACTGAGATGCTATTTGTTTTGCCAGTGAATTGGTTCTTTTCTGATTTTAAAGCAAACCATTTTTAAGTTTCATACTTATGCAACTCGATAACTGAGAAATAAAACTCAACAGCTATTACACCTTCGAACATCTGCTTCCCTAATTCTCTGGTTAAACAAGAAACGGTGGTGATGTATTGGTGTATTTGTTAATTTAAACACAGGCAAATTATTTCTTAACTTCCAGGCTACCGAGATGCAACTTGTTTTGCCTTGCATACATTTCTGTCAACAGCAAGGGTGAATTGGTTCTTTTCTGATTTTAAAGCAAACCATTTTTAAGTTTTATACTTATTATGCCTTCCAAAGGGGGTTCTGATATCGCTTTTTCGCTTATTTTCCAGCCCACCTGTCGCCTATTTGGCTAGAGATAATTGTGGCTGTCGCGTTTTCGCTGCAATAGAAATTTTCTCTAAACGCGCTTAATTTTTGCGAACTGTAATTTTCTTTAATTTTTGTCGATAATCAAATGGTGACCAGTGAAATTGGGGAATATCTATAAAGGCTCGGGAAATTATTTGATTTTGGACAAAACAAGCGTAAAAATATTCCCTAATTTCACGAGTAGACCATTTAATTAATTATTGATATAATGGATGACAAATCACGTTCCTAAGACGCCATTTTGCCGCTATAAGAGAAGTTGCCATGGCAACATCGTGATTTCACACGTGAAATCATAAATTAATGCTGAAATTTCATGCCAAAATAAGGAATGGTTTTACACCCATGTTGTTAAAACTACTTTAGTTTCTAATTACTCTAATGGCTAGATAGCCTCCCACGCAGGCTCTGTTAGGGATTCATCACGCGTTCCTCCACCAGGAGCGTCTGCTGAGACGGGCCACACATTCCTTTCCCTTTGTTAAGAAACTGTCATCTGGGAATCACGTGCGGGTTACTTATGAACCAATCAGCGCTGTGTAGATCTCCCCTGGGAGCGTCAATGCGTCCACTTTCACTCGGTGAGCGATCGCATAGTCTGAACGGCACTCTCAATCCCTAGCTTGACGCTGCACTTGCATTTCAGGTCCCCGCCCATTAATAAACGAGTTGGACGGCCAACGGTTTTTTTTTTTCTTTTCCAACTTCAACTTAGCCCAAACGCTAAGCACGAGAACCAAAACTTGAACTGACGGAGATTGCAAGAAGAAGCCGTGAAGTAAAATACGTCACGAGAAAACTTGGCACCTGAATCAAGCAGGATAGATTGGTCAAGCAACCGTAATGCGAAATATGGCTGGCTAAACTGACGAATCAAAAGGCGCGTATCATCGAGGAGCTGTCATAAACTATGAACTACAGCTTATCGTAAATCACAAAATGGGTTCTTAATGCCATATTTTGCTCCGTCGAATTTTATACAAAACATTTCACGTTTCGCCTTGGCAAATTAAAGAGCCTTAACTGGTCACGAATAAAACCAAAATTATACAGCAATTGTCATCGTTTCTACGGTGCTCTTAAAAATCATGAAAATAGTTTCAATGCGCGCGTTTTCAACTTTCTTGAGTT
>NC_090875.1:31314609-31324609 GCF_036669935.1 Montipora foliosa
TTTTGCTAACGATGGCAAAGAAATGGACAAAAGTGATAAACGCACGTGCAGGGCGTGTAAACTTATCGTTTTTGCACAGTAAATATGCAAATTTATGACGTTCCTGTTGCCGTCGCCGTTGTTGTTGCGTAAGCTCCTTAATAGCGGAGCTCGCGCGGAGCACCACACTTAAGAAAGTATGGTATCCCATCGATGAAAATTTGTTTTTTAGCCATGACGTCATAAACGTCCGTACATACGTTCGTACGTACGTCCGCCCCTCTAGGTATGCCAATGTGACCAGTACGTAACCATATCACGGGCTCAAGTTGAATAATTATGACTTACCACGGTTGTCCAATCAGTTTTATAATACAAAAGAATTGGGCAATCAAAACGGTCAACACTAATTTCCATTCCTAAAACTGACATTGGACATTTCGTAACAATTACACGACGCAATATCCCATGTTAGTATTGACAAGCTTACCGCTGTAAAAAGAATGAAAACAGGCAGAATTACAGCTTTTGTTCAACGAGAAATAGCGTTTCTAAGCTAAGCTGCGCTGATCTACATAATTTAGATCTAAAAACCCCGTTAAAGACGGTTAACTTTCAATTGTTTTTCTGGGTACTATTTTTCAATACTCTAAAAATTCCGACTTTCCAGGAGATTGCCTCGTTGGTCTAGTGGATATCAGAAAATGCAAGGTGAAGCCATCAATCCGGACTCAACTCTTTGCCTCACCTAAAAGAGTCTCGCTGTATTTTGGCGAGCCCGTACTTACAGTGCACTACCACAAACAGTTGAAACTTAACTAACAAAAACAAAAACCCGGCGGTGTCTTGCCATCATTTAACACAGATGGATCCTTTGTTCGCTATAAACACGCAAGGTAACTTGATCACAGCGCCGGCTGAATTCGATGTCACTTTCGATTTTGCGATTTACTTGTGTAGCCAAAAGTGCAATAGAAGAATTGAACGTAGCAAAAATCTCCAAAAGTGTTTTTCGCTGATAGTAACTTCTTCTATTTCCGGTTCAAAATTTATGTCGTTTTTATGTCTCAAATTATGAGAGAGGTTCAGCATTGCGGTTTATCACTATATCATGACTAATTATCACTTATGATATATCAAGAAATATCTTGTAATGTTTCTTGTAAGCAATGTTGATAATATCATGATTAATCAATGGTTTTATAAGGGACTGATTTTTTGATATTCCGCATTAGGTTTTTATCATATAAGCATAATTTATCATGATATTATCAGAATATTTAATTAAGTAAGAATTTCTTCTTCCTCCTGTGATATAGTGATAAATCATGATATTATCAGAATATTTAATTAACTAAGAATTTCTTCTTCCCTCTGTGATATAGTGATAAATCATAATATTATCAGAATATTAATTAAGTAAGAATTTCTTCTTCCCCCTGTGATATAGTGATAAATCATGATATTATCAGAATATTTAATTAAGTAAGAATTTCTTCTTCCCCCTGTGATATAGTGATAAATCATGATATTAAAGCTTGCTATTCAGAAATATATTTTTCCATGCTATTCTCAAGATTTGAGAGTGATACTTTTGATATCTCAATTTACCACTTTTTCAAATTAAAGATTTGATGGCGACAATTACAGAATTTGCAAGCGAAAATTATTGAGCAAACTATCATGATAATCTCAAATGATTAATGATAGTTTAATATTTGACATGCCACATTATGATGAAAATGATTCCTCGATATTATCATTCTATTATCACCCAAATATCAATAAAATATCCAAATATCAAGTCTCAAACAAATAACATCCTATCAAGATATTTTGATAAACCGCAATACTGCACCTTAGTAGATGTATCCTTTGTTTCGCTATTAAACACGCAAGGTAACTTGATCACGGCGCCCGCTGAATTCGATGTCACTTTTGATTTTCGCGATTTACCTTTTGTAGCAAAAGAACAATACAAGAATTGAACGTAGCAAAAAACTCCAAAACTGTTTTTCACTGATAGTAACTTCTTCTATTCGCAGTTCAAAAATTTATGTTGTTTTCATGTCGCAAATTTTGTTATTGATGGCAAAATATTTCATTCTCAAACGACACTTCCCAAAAACTTCCTTCTGCTCTTCCTTAAAACTGTATATCATATTACTTACTTTTCCATCAATATTTGTTTTTCTAAAAGCAGGCTAGCAATTATTAAATCTGTACCTTGCTTAGTTCGCATTTTTGAGCGTTAAACTAGAGTTTCTGTTACAAAGAGGTCTCCCATCCAGATACTATTCCGCTGGACAGCGTTAAACTTCACTTAACTTTTGTCTTAGAAAGCTGTCAGACGCTCAGAGTGCACGCTTGACCTTGAGGTTGAAACGAGTTGTAAAGGAACTTGAAAATTATGAGCATGCCAGCCTCAAAGCCAATGTTTTTCTCGAATCCCTTTATTTTCTTCAATCTTTCTGGGTTTAGTATTTTACTAGTCACCACATGTCTTCACTGGGGGCTATTTACCTAAGACATGGTACCATGGCACTAATGATTTACGATATCAAACAATGTCGTGTACTATTAGGGCTAAATATTGCGGGAAAGACAACTTGAATCTCGTGGAAGAAAAAACGCATCTCAGTGAGCAATATGGAATAAAGCCCCTTGTGTTACTGTTCTACCACACGTACGCACTGCGTGCCTATTTTTTCTTCTGTGACACGCAAACATTCGGCCTGTAGACATAAGAACGAGTTTTAGCCGATAACCTTAAGGCGCGTAAGGTACGATTCCGGAAGACGAATACACGGAACAGACGGTATTCGTGTTCTTTTGCGGACCTATTCCGTTTACAGAATGAACGGAATACTATTCCATTCATTCTGCTCCCCATAAGATAATGAAAGGAATTACCGGAATACTGTTCACTTGGAATACAGGACTTCTTTCCATGTTTACATGGCCTAATCTAAACACTCGTGGGGGCTGGGAGAATTTTTCGGCAGTTATGCAAACCCTCGACCACGTCTCGGTTGTACGTAACTTTCTCGAATTCTGCAACTCCCCCTCGTTTTGATGAGGCTATGTAAACACGGAAAACGTCCTCTATTGCTAAAATCTACATCTTAAAATCCGAATAAACAATATATCTACAAGAATAAGTAAAGACTAATTTAACCGCGTATAAAATGATCAATCATTGCGTGTCTACTATTCGAGGGATGGAATAATATCGTTTCCTGCGTTTTTTTCGACATCTCGTTTCCAAAACAACAAAAAGTGTGGGTGACGAGTGATTGAATACGTGATTATTTCAACCTACTTGTTAAAGAAATTGCATGATCGAAAAACAAGACGATGAGCCTTGTACGTTTAACGTGCGTAAGGATAGTTAAACGCGCCCAATAAAAAACGAAATGAAGGACAGTCGGTTTCATTGCGAATGAAACTGGCTAATGTCTTTGAAGGTCCTCCTGCGTGTCTTTTGTATTCCTGTATGGTCCCTGACAGGGACAACCTTGTCCCGTTCGATCGGGGGAAGGATATTATCCCGCTTTAGTCATCAACTGGAGTGGTCTTCCGTAGTCTACAATGAAATTCCACGTGGCTTTGTAGTAGCTAGTTTAAGTGAAGCTATGCATATGATCCTCGCAGTTATGAACAGCAATTTTTGCAATAGACCATTTTGCAGTCGTGGCTAAGTTACCAGGCCTAGCAATGGAAGCGAGGCTGCCGGTGACCCTGTTTTGATACAAACCTTCCTGCTTTTGTAATGTTAATATGGACTAATTAGTGTTACAAAAACACAATTACATGATAAAAGCAGTGAGGTCTGTATCAATGCAAGGTCACCGGCAGCCTCGCAGCCATTCATAGGCTTGGTCGACTGAGCAAACAATTGTAAAATGGCCTATTGCGTAAAGAAGCCTGAAAAATTCAGAAGTTCAACGGGCTTTGAACCTTTGACATCGCGATAACGGTGCGACGCTCTAATCAACTGAGCTATGAAGCCACTGACGTTGGCAGCTGGTCATTTGTGAGGTCACGGGCTAAAACCCCGTTTGAAGTCCTGAATTTTTCAGGCTTCTTTACGCAATTGCAAAAATTGCGTTCATAAATGCGAGGATCATAGCTTCACTTGATTTCATATGCCGCAGTTCAGATATGATCCATTCATATACCATTTCATCGTTGATTCATTCCTCACGGGAACATTGGAACTCACAAATGACCGCTCCCAGCGTCAGTGGCTTCGTAGCTCAGTTGGTTAGAGAGTCGCACCGGTATTGCGAGATCACGAGTTCAAACCCCGTTGTAGTCCTAAAATTTTCAGGCTTCGTTAAGACTAATAAAAAACGATTAAGATAAATATTTAAGATCACATTTTCCGAAAACATTTCAGGGACGCGCATGGTTTAACACCTACCAACTTAATTAAGAACTTTAAAGTCATAAAAAAATGCCGTAGCAAACTCGATTGTTTGATCTATGAAATGCTGTGGATTAAGAACAAAGGACCGAAACTGAACACGCAAACGGATTCCATTCGCGCAAAACTTTTTACCTGAATGCTTTCATGCCAATTTATTTTCTCACTTTCTAAATCTATAAATATGCCTTTCTGTTATTTTTAATTTATTCATTTGACAATGATGACATGAAGTCGTCGAAACGTCATGTTATTTACTATCGTTAATAACTGCGAGGATAATACCTTGAATTCATATCCGCAGTTCATATATGATCCATTTCATATACCATTTCATAGTAGCTAGTTTGTTGCCTCCATTTAATTAAGCTGCTTTTAACGCTGTTGAGTTAATTTGAATTTTTGTATTTTACACACTCTCTGCATGACAAGCGCCAATCCTAAAAACCGCTATGTGTTTGTTCTAGACTGTTTTTACTGTCGTATTAGTTCTTATTTACGAGTTTAGTTTGACATGGTCAAACGACAGCATTCGTGGATCTTACTTCCTTGGACGAACACTTGTAGTATTGCATTTCTTAACTGAGGTACTCTCCAACCATATAAAAATGGATTTAAAGCCGAGTTCATGAAGACAACTGTGGTGGCAAGAGACCTGCCAAGAATACCGTTTCTTATATCGCGGGCTAAATAAATTATGTAAACAAGGAGATAAGGAAAACTGACAAATCGCGAGCACAATGAAGAATATAAATGCACTAAAGGCAGATTTTTGAAGGCTGGCCATACGTGCGGTGGTATCAGCTCCCTCAAACGCTCGAGCCTGACTCTGAATTTGTATTCGATGACGCCGAACAATTTTTGAAAATGGTCGCGTGACATGTAACGGTAACACAAAACCCGATGAATATCCAAGAGCCAATTGAAGGTAATATAATTCTTTCCTCCCAAATCTGGATGGTTCCTGCTACTACGCAACTGCGCAAATCGCTAGAACAATACAAGTAACTCTCTCGACCAGTAACGATGCTGGGATACTGCAGCGGCTTCAGAATGGCAATGAGTCTGTCAAGACTGGTTCCTGCAATTATCCCTAGGGACACTCCGCAAAGAATGAAAGCAATGGTCTTAAATCCTCTTTCAAACGTTACTTTCAGTCTCTCTGATCGAGTGTACAAGTTAAGTAAGCTACGTGCTATAAAAAGAGGTTGCGCGACCAAACCAACAGCTAAATCTGTTGACGCCAGACCACATAGTAAAAGGATAGAGGCGAACGAAGCGTCGGTTTCTTCCACACTGCGTACAGCACAAGCACATTTCCAATGGTCGCTGTGAAAGCAAGTATAATGTTTACAACACAGGGTAAGAACAAGATTGCATTTTCTTCTTTTCCATCTTTTCTTCAAGTCTGAATCTAACCAACACCGAGTAGTCTCAGCAATGGTTTTCTTTCTCCCTGATCTTTTCACGGAAATCAAACCTTTCCCTCCACGTTCAAGTCACTGTTATTTTCAAAAGCTTGTGCTTGGTGAAAGAGCTAAGCAGTCTGCAATATGATCCTTTCTATCGAAAGCCGCGTTAACTCTGTGACTGCTAAAGCTACTCATGCAGCCGCTGTCGGAAATATTGAGAAAGATAAATATTGACACTCCATGCGAAAACACGTCATACACCTTGTTCCAAAATGGCCGTCATTTTAGTATTATTTTGTTTCGTTGCAAATTGGTCCTTTTGGCCTGGCTTTTAAACGTAAAATTCGAAAGAATGTTTAACGTTTAACGAGGTCGACAGGGTCAATTTACAATTAAACTAGAGAACACTAAAAGTTGGCCACTTTTGAATAAGAGTATTGTAAGCTTTCACTTTCCGCAATTAGCACATACCAAGGTAGTGTAATTAATGTGGCGTAAAATTGTATTTGAAGGAAAAAAAAAAAAGAAAACAAAAGATATAACCATCTTTTACTTCTCTTCAGCTATGTGTTTCGCCTATAAGTTAGGGTTTACGGTTTTTGGAATGCAAACAACCAGTTTCAATATTTCTGTGGACTTTTTGAGGGTTTTGATGTCTAAATACACTGTCACTTTCTGCGTGTACAGAAGTGATGGCTGCAATAGAAGTTTCTCTCAAATATCACAGTTGTCAATGTAATGGACGGCTAATATCTTGACGGCTGGTATCCAGCTCATAGGGTCTTGTAGCCAGTTGTCAGTTGTAATGAGTGGTCTGGCTTTATGCGATGAGAACCACAGTATGTTAAACGAATGGAGGTGGCCAGATTGTCGCAAGTTAACTTTTGGGAGTTGTCACTCTCTTAGAAATTCGTAGAATAGTCCTTAAGCAAATTAAAGTCAATGCCGTAGTTTTCCAGATGCTGTCCTGAAATGAATATTCAAATGTCATGTATTTGTCATTCATTGCGTCGATGATAATGATGATGATGATGATGATGATTTTATTATTATTATTATTATTATTATTATTATTATTATATTATTATTTTTTATTTTTTTTTTTTTGTGCTTGTTTTTTTTTTTTTAATATGGAACACGTAGAGCCTAATTCAATAGTTCACTAAAACGTTTTTTTTGCCTCTTTCGATGGCAGAACAAAAGACATAAAGGGAGAGAGATGTTAATCTCGACACGTTTGTTGGGCCCACTTCGTCATAAAGAGACTACTGAGATGCTATTTGTTTTGCCAGTGAATTGGTTCTTTTCTGATTTTAAAGCAAACCATTTTTAAGTTTCATACTTATGCAACTCGATAACTGAGAAATAAAACTCAACAGCTATTACACCTTCGAACTCTGCTTCCCTAATTCTCTGGTTAAACAAGAAACGGTGGTGATGTATTGGTGTATTTGTTAATTTAAACACAGGCAAATTATTTCTTAACTTCCAGGCTACCGAGATGCAACTTGTTTTGCCTTGCATACATTTCTGTCAACAGCAAGGGTGAATTGGTTCTTTTCTGATTTTAAAGCAAACCATTTTTAAGTTTTATACTTATTATGCCTTCCAAAGGGGGTTCTGATATCGCTTTTTCGCTTATTTTCCAGCCCACCTGTCGCCTATTTGGCTAGAGATAATTGTGGCTGTCGCGTTTTCGCTGCAATAGAAATTTTCTCTAAACGCGCTTAATTTTTGCGAACTGTAATTTTCTTTAATTTTTGTCGATAATCAAATGGTGACCAGTGAAATTGGGGAATATCTATAAAGGCTCGGGAAATTATTTGATTTTGGACAAAACAAGCGTAAAAATATTCCCTAATTTCACGAGTAGACCATTTAATTAATTATTGATATAATGGATGACAAATCACGTTCCTAAGACGCCATTTTGCCGCTATAAGAGAAGTTGCCATGGCAACATCGTTGATTTCACACGTGAAATCATAAATTAATGCTGAAATTTCATGCCAAAATAAGGAATGGTTTTACACCCATGTTGTTAAAACTACTTTAGTTTCTAATTACTCTAATGGCTAGATAGCCTCCCACGCAGGCTCTGTTAGGGATTCATCACGCGTTCCTCCACCAGGAGCGTCTGCTGAGACGGGCCACACATTCCTTTCCCTTTGTTAAGAAACTGTCATCTGGGAATCACGTGCGGGTTACTTATGAACCAATCAGCGCTGTGTAGATCTCCCCTGGGAGCGTCAATGCGTCCACTTTCACTCGGTGAGCGATCGCATAGTCTGAACGGCACTCTCAATCCCTAGCTTGACGCTGCACTTGCATTTCAGGTCCCCGCCCATTAATAAACGAGTTGGACGGCCAACGGTTTTTTTTTTCTTTTCCAACTTCAACTTAGCCCAAACGCTAAGCACGAGAACCAAAACTTGAACTGACGGAGATTGCAAGAAGAAGCCGTGAAGTAAAATACGTCACGAGAAAACTTGGCACCTGAATCAAGCAGGATAGATTGGTCAAGCAACCGTAATGCGAAATATGGCTGGCTAAACTGACGAATCAAAGGCGCGTATCATCGAGGAGCTGTCATAAACTATGAACTACAGCTTATCGTAAATCACAAAATGGGTTCTTAATGCCATATTTTGCTCCGTCGAATTTTATACAAAACATTTCACGTTTCGCCTTGGCAAATTAAAGAGCCTTAACTGGTCACGAATAAAACCAAAATTATACAGCAATTGTCATCGTTTCTACGGTGCTCTTAAAAATCATGAAAATAGTTTCAATGCGCGCGTTTTCAACTTTCTTGAGTTACACTACTATGCCGACAATTTTAATTTTCGTGCGTGCAACTCACCTCGCAACGTCACTTGCGACACAAGTTACACGAAACCGACATTGCCTGAAATAACAGACAACGGCGACGAAGAATCGATTTCTACTCCGTAACGCGCCCCGCCAGTGTTGAAAGTTTCAACCTAGTCGGAGCTCAATATTGTGTCATGTCGTAACGGGTTTGTCGGATCAGCCAATGAACTGTGTTCCTATAACGTCATATTATCTTTGAGAAGGAAGCATTTGAAAAACTTTGCCCGGAGTAACATACATCAATCAACTTGCCCCACAATAAAGAACTGCAACAAAAATAACATTTCCGAGTGATCGGTAAGAGCTTCCTTACTAAGAAGACGTTACAGAATCGTATTTTTCGGGAATTTGTTTTTTCTTCTAAACGATGCTACACACTCGATTGCGAGGGGAAAGAAGATCAAACAAAGCGCATGAAGTTATTGCTTGGACGAAAAATCCATGACCATACAAATACAGTAGGGCTCATTTAACACGGTGGCCAAATTGAGCACGCTCGTGTTCGGATGCCTTGCGTATACAGACACTCGAGTCACAAAATACCCAACAATTTCGTTCGACTCCATCCAACGCAACTAACCACACAGCAACGACCAGAAGCTACCAATCTGTTTTTGTTCAAGTTACAATCTAACCATCATATTTAATGCATATGACAGCTGTCAATCAATTAATCACCAATCCGTATTTCCTAGCCAAGTTAAGGACATCCTCTTCCGTTAACCCCAATGCTTCCACATTTCGTTGTAAATATTGCAATAGATCATTGACAGCTGGAACAAAAAATAAATTCAAAATGAACACATCAACCTCTGGGAGTAGAACAGAGAACTAAAATATTCTTTACGTTAGTAAAACGTGTTTTATATTTAAACACAAGTAATGACATAAGGCCTTAGTTGATCAAGGGCATTATCCAGTGGATAAGCCACTATCTAGAACATAAAATGCAGGCCATGCCAAACTTTGGCTAAGCTTTACTTAGACTCTCAAAGTCCTTTATTTTTTTTTCCCGCCAAATGACGAATGGTTGGGTTAATTTCGACTTCGTCGCTCCTTTCAAGCTCGCTTCGCGCACTTTAATTTCCTAATCGAAGCGGAGTTTCGAGACAGCGACTTGGAGAGCAACTGTCTAGCCTTTACTTATATGTGCTTAGAATGTGCATATTCACGGTTAAGTGAGCAAATAATCAAGTCTTCGCACAAACTGAAACTGTCAGATATACCTCTTACTAACCGAGTTCGAGGTCCATACTGCAAGTTATGGACCGAGTATTTTTCCCCATTGATTTATGGCCCAGGCGGC
>NC_090875.1:31334609-31339609 GCF_036669935.1 Montipora foliosa
TTTTCTGCCGCTTCTTTTAATTTCGCAACTTTTTCAATGGTCACTGTCTTAAATCCAGACGCCATCTTGGCTCTGATCGAGATACAAAAGATGTTACCATGGCAATTTTGTAATTTGTGAAATTATAAATTAACGCTGAAATTTCGCGCCTAAATTAAGGAATAATTTGTCACCCATGATATTAAACATGAAACGTTAGTGATGTATTGGTGTATTGGTTATTTAAACACAGGCAAATTATTTCTTAACTTTCAGGCTACCGAGATGCAACTTGTTTTGCCTGGCATACACTTTTCTCAACAAAAACGGTGAATTGGTTCTTTTCTGATTTAAAGCAAACTATTTTTAAGCTTTATACGTCTGGAACTCGATAACTGAGGAATACAACTCAACAGCTATTACACCTTCGAACATCTGCTTCCCTAATTCTCTGGTTAGACAAGAAACGGTAGTGATGGATTGGTGTATTTGTTAATTAAAAAACAGGCAAATTATTTCTTAACTTCCAGGTTACCGATCTGCAACTCGATTTGCCTTGCATACACTTCTCTCAACAGCAACGGTGAATTGGTTCCTTTCTGATTTTAAAGCAAACCATTTTTAAGCTTTATACGTCTGGAACTCGATAACTGAGGAATACAACTCAACAGCTATTACACCTTCGAACATCTGCTTCCTTAATTCTCCGGTTAAACAAGAAACGGTAGTGATGTATTGGTGTATTTGTTAATTTAAACACAGGCAAATTATTTCTTAACTTCCACGCTACCGAGATGCAACTCGTTTTGCCTTGCATACACTTCTCTCAACAGCAACGGTGAATTGGTTCTTTTCTGATTTTAAAGCAAACCATTTTTAAGTTTTATACTTATGAGGCCTTCCAAAGGGGGTTCTGATGTCGCTTTTTCGCTCATTTCCCAGTCCACCTGTCTTCTATTTGGCTAGAGATAATTGTCGCTATCGCGTTTTCGATGCAATACAAATTTTCCCTAAACGTGCTTAATTTTTGCCTACTGTAATTTTGTAAGGATCTCAGTGGGGGTGTAGCAAACACGGTAGACGGTGTTTTCGTGATTTCACGGTGCACGCTTAATTTTTCTTCGGTTCAGTTAACTAAGATTAGCATACACGTATTACTGTTAAAAAATTTACAACAACAACAACAACAAATACTGTCCCCCCTTTCTAAAGAGTGGCATTGATAATCGGGGGCACTGACGATACTGACCCCTAAAATAATGAAAAAGCAAATCTAGTCAGTCTAATCAGGTTCCAGGCACAAAAAAGTAGTAGAAATGAAATTTTTATAAAAAAAAAAAATAGGTGTATGTTCAAGGCCCCGAGAAAAACAGCCAAGGAAAACAATAAAAACATTAGTGTAGTGAAAATGAATTCTTTATTGTTCATGTTATTTTTTGAGCATGCGAGAGCTATTTGTTTTCTTTTGTTTTTTTTCATTGTTTCCATCATAGACTAAAGCAGTTTAAATTTTACTCCGATCAAATGCCGATTGAAAAGTGCCAGTCGTATCTTCGAATGTTGAAAGTGTTTACCAACACTCAGAACACGACATTGTGCAGTTTGCATTGTGTTGTGCATTGTGATTGTGCAGTTTCAAGTGACATAAAATATCTTCGTTTGTAAGATACGGTGGGAAGTTTGACACCCGGAAAAGGCCCAAAAATGTTTCGAAACGGTCAAGAAACCAGCCCTTGTTCTCGGCCTTATAAAGGTGGTTAGCGATTCTACAACTTATAGCACACAATCCACACCCTTTGGACAGTTCTTTAAACGATTCGTTTTAATAATAGTTACATTTGTGAGTGAATTTAGTGCGTAGTATCGTCATCAACTGGAGTTGTCTTCCGTAGTCTACAATGAAATTCCACGTGGCTTTATAGTAGCTAGTTTAAGTGAAGCTATGATCCTTGCAGTTATGAGCGCAATTTTTGAAATTGCGTAAAGACGCCTGAAAATTTCAGGCCCGGGTTGCTCAAAGTATGGTTAGCGCTAACCAGTGTTAGATACCATGGAAACCTTTAGGTTTTCATACCTCTTAACCAACGGTCAGCGCTAACCACGCTTCGAGCAACCGGCCCCAGGACTTCAACGAGGTTTGAACCCGTGACCTCGTGATACCGGTGCGACACTCTAACCAAGTGAGCTATGAAATCACTTTCGTCATTTGTGAGTTCCAATGTTTCCGTGAGGAATGAATCAACGATGAAATGGTATATTAAATGGATCATATATGAACTGCGGATATGAAATCAAGTGAAGCTATGATCCTCGTAGTTATGAACGCAATTTAAAAAAATTGCGTAAAGAAGCCTTAAAAATTCGGGACTTCAACGGGATTTAAAACCTTGACCTCGCGATACTGGTGCGCTCTAACCAACTGAGCTATGAAGCCACTGACGTTGGGAGCTGGTCATTTGTGACTTCTTTACGCAATTGCAAAAATTGCGTTCATAACTGCGAGTATCATTGCTTCACTTGATTTCATATCCGCAGTTCATTCCTCACGGAAACATTGGAACTCACAAATGACCATCTCCCAACGTCAGTGGCTTCATAGCTCTCAGTTAGAGAGTCGTACCGGTATCGCGAGGTCACGGGTTCAAACCCGTTGAGGTCCTGAATTTTTCAGGCTTCTTTACGCAATTGCAAAAAAATTGCGTTCATAACTGCGAGGATCATAGCTTCACTTGATTTCATATCCGCAGTTCATATATGATCCATTTCATATACCATTTCATAGTAGCTAGTTTGTTGCCTCCATTTAATTAAGCTGCTTTTAACGCTGATGAGTTAATTTGAATTTTTGTATTTTACACACTCCCTGCATGACAAGCGCCAATCCTAAAAACCGCTATGTGTTTGTTCTAGGCTGTTTTTACTCTCGTACTAGTTTTTATTTACGAGTTAGTTTGACTTGATCAAACGACAGAATTCGTGGATCTTACTTCCTTGGCACGAAACACTTGTAGCATTGCATTTCTTAACTCAGGTACTCTCCAACCATATAAAAATGGATTTAAAGCCGAGTTCATGAAGACAACTGTGGTGGCAAGAGACCTGCCAAGAAGAGCCTCTCTTCTTTCACGGGCGAAATAAATTATGCAAACAAGGAGATAAGGAAAGTAACAAATCACGAGCACAATGAAGAATATAAATGTACTAAAAGTAGATTTTCGAAAGCTGGCCATACTTGCGGTGGCATCAGCTCCCTCAAACGCTCGAGCCTGAATTTGAATTTCTCGTCGATGACGCCGAACAATTACGAAAATGGTCGTGTGACATATAACGGAGATAAAGAAACCGATCAATATCACAGAGGCAACGCCAGCTAATTGAATTCGTTTCTCCCAAAGCTGGATGGTTCCTGCAAATACACAAAATGTCCAAATCGCTAGAAGAATACAAGTAACTCTCCGAACAGTAACGATGCTGGGATACTGCAGCGGCTTCAGAATGGCAGTGAGTCTGTCAAGACTGAGTCCTGCAATTATGCATAGGGACACTCCGCAAACAGGGAAACTAATGGCGTCATATACTTTTTCAAACGTTAGTATCAGTGTTTCCGATCGAGTGTACAAGATCATTAAGCTACTTGCTATAAAAAGAGGTTGCGCGATCAAACCAACAGCTAAATCTGTTGACGCCAGACCACATAGTAAAAGAATAGAGGGCGAACGAAGCGTCGGCTTCTTCCACACTGCGTACAGCACAACCACATTTCCAATGGTCACTGTGAAAGCAAGTACAATGTTTACAACACAGTTTACTAACATGATTGCATTTTCTTCTTTTTCCATGTTTTCTTCAAGTGTGAATTTAACCAACACCGAGTAGTCTCAGTAATGATCTTCTTTCTTTCTGATCTTTTTCACGGAAATCAAACCTTTCCTTCCACGTTCAAGTTATTTTCAAAAGCTTGTGCTTGGTGAAAGAGCTAAGTAGTCTACAATATGATCCTTTCTATCGAAAGCCGCCTTAACTCCGTGACTGGCAGGAACCTTAACTCCGTGTACCTCAGCCGCTGTCGGAAAAATTGAGAAAGATAAATATTGACATTCTGCGAAACACGTAATACACCTTGTTCCAAAATGGCCGTCATTTTAGTATTATTTTGTTTCGTTGCAAATTGGCCCTTTTGGCCTGGCTTTTAAACGTAAAATTTCAAAGAATGTTTAAGGTTGAACAAGGTCGAAAGGGTCAATTTGCATTTAAACTAAAGAATACTAAAATGACGGCCACTTTTGAATAAGATGTATTGTAAGCTTGCACTTTCCGCAATTAGCACATACCAAGGTAATGCAATTAAATGTGGCGTAAAATTGTATTTGAAAGTTAAAAAAAAAGAAACGAAAAGAAAGCAAAACAAAAGATATAACCATCTTTTTACTTCTCTTCAACTTTGTGTTTCGCCTATAAGTTAAGGTTTACGGTTTTTGGAATGCAAACAACCAGTTTCAATATTTCTGTTGACTTTTTGAGGGTTTTGGTATCTAAATACACTGTCATAAACTGCGTGTACAGAAGTGATAGCTGCAATAGGAAGTTTCTCTCAAATATCACAATTGTCAATGTAGTGGACAGCTAATATCTCGACGGCTGGTATCCAGCTCATAGGGACTTGTAGCGAGTTGTCAGTTGTAACGAGTGGTGTGGCTTTATGCGATGAGAACCACAGTATTTAAAGGAATGGAGGTGGCAAGATTGTCGCAAGTTAGCTTTTGGGAGTTGTCTTCGCAAATAGTAGAATAGTCTTTAAGCAAATAAAAGTCAATGCCGTAATTTTCCAGATGCTGTCTTCAGGGCTGTCCTGAAATGAATATTCAAATGTCATGTATTTGTCATTAATTGAGTCGATATTATTTTTGTTTTTTTGTTAATATGGAACACGTAGAGTGTAATTCAATAGTTCACTGAAACTTTTTTTTGCCTTTTTGGATGGCAGAGCAAGAGACATAAAGGGAGAGAGAGGTGCTAATTCG
>NC_090875.1:31347109-31349609 GCF_036669935.1 Montipora foliosa
TTCCTGCATAATCATAAACCGGGGCAAAAATACCTTTGAATAGGCCATTTCCGAGTTGCCGTTTGACTCGGTTTCGAAGTGAGTCTTGGTGCTCAACTATTGTAAGGGAATTTAGTTTGATAGGTCCTCCAGGCATCATGTAACCCTATCAGAGCTTCTAAAGATATGCCAAAAATTGCAATACAGAGAAACAAGCAGCTCTATTCAAATTAAAAATAAACAGTCAGCTTGAGTTTATATCCGATAATTGACTTGAATAACTGCGTAGCAGCCATTGTGGACCACTGCTATCATGATATGTAAAGCGGGATTGAAATCAGCAAAAAACGCAGGAAAGAAACACTATCCAAACAGTTTTCCACCTGAACACAAAAAGCGTTGACTCTATGAACTTGATGTAGTGTGGCCGTGTAGCAACGTCGAGCAACAGAAAGCGCGCGAAAAATGAAGCCTCGTGTTAACATGGATTGAGCCTGCAATCCAATCAAAACCAGTACCTAGTCAGCGGTCAACTTCCAATAAAAAGCAGACCTCGGTGTCATCTAAGCTTCAGCCCGCGATATGGTAGCGTGATACTGGTCAACGGATACCGTTTTTGACAGGTGTCAATTGATTAAAACATGGATGTCCTTGTTGTAGAATCTCAGGGTCCCTAATGTTGCAAGATGTTGCGTTGAAATGTTGCGGCCCTTTGGTCAGGTCTTTAGTCATTTCACGTTGTTGTTTTGCCCAATTAACAGGCGCCGCAGCGGATGCCGTAAAAGAAGAAGCCTTAGGACCAATACTCTTTTTGAAGAGTTCCCTAAGGTAGCTTTAGCCACCCTCCTCAAGGCCATATACTATTTCACTCAAGATGACCCACAGCATAGAATGGTGAGAGCTCTGGAAATTAGTGCTTCTCTGACGTCGAAGATATGCAGACGACTTCAAGATATCTGTTCTGTGGACCTACAAATCAGACCATTCATTCCATTCGGAGGTCCTGGAACTGTGGTTAAGTGCGATGAGAGCAAGTTCAACCACAAGCCTAAGGTAAAAGTTGTAGCCTCGAAATAAATGGCGTATAAAACAACTACCCAATATTGCCACGACATATTTTCTCGTTCAGCATCACCAATAAGAATAATTCACACCCTGACAAATGTAAACGAAAACTGAGTCATCACGGCAATAAAAATAAAATAACCCATAAACTATGAAAAGAGTTTGAGTATCAGATATGGTTTTCTGCTTCTTTGGTTTAAAAAAGAACTGTAAGACCAAAAAGTTGCGTTTCAAGTTCTGGCCGTTTATGTCAAGCTAACATCTGCATCTCTTAATAAATCTTGCAGTACAACAGGGGAAGAAGAGCTGCAAGTCAAGCGTGGGTTTTTGGTGTGGTATCGGCAGAATATACTCCAGCAAGAGGCTATTTCCAAGCTGTGGAGAGAAGAGATGCGGCCACTCTGCTGCCCATCATACAGAGGTGCCTTCTTCCAGGCACTATAGTGCACTCAGACGACTGGGTATGCCTACAATCGATTGATCGGGCTGCAAAACGTTAGAGCACATGAAGTCGTTGTCCATGCTCATAATTTTGTTGATCCACGAACTGGTGTTCATACCCAGGAAGTGGAATCAGCTTGGGGCCAACTAAAACTTGGTCGCAATAGGAGGAAAGGATTGAGGAGACAAGATCTCCAATCCTACCTGGACGAGAGAATGTGGCGGCAATGGAGAGGTGGTAGTTATGCTGTGATAATGCGCAATTTTTTAGCCGTTTTGCCTCTGCAATTTCCCACGGACACTCCAGTTCTCTAAGTAATCGATTTTTGCCATGAAAAATGTATATAACGGTATTTCTATGTATCCTATACACTACGAACCACCACTTTGAGTTTAACCGTGCTTATAGCTAATGCCAATCCGCCACATTTTCCCAAGCGTTGAAAATTATTCATTGTTACATATTAGCGGAACAATAATTGTTTCCTTAAATGTTTTTGCTTCCTGTAAATATCATTACACCAAAGTTAGCCAATGAAAGCACATTCGGACGAGTTAATACAATGCGAAGTTGCGATCTCACAATGAACATGATGCAGTTGCAATACATAGTAAATGAAAACTATCTTTTAACAAAAAGAAAACTTCCTATCTGAGAAAGTATGCCTTTACAAGTGTTTCCGGGGTAGGTGGGAAGATACACAACCAATCTCCGTTATTCTTAGCAAACCGTGACTATTGTTTTCCTCTCTTTATCGTTGTGCCTCGTCCGACGGATTCATAATTTTGAATTTTCAAGAAAGAAAAATGATATGAGGAAAGAATTCTTTTAGCTTTTAGAATTTTTAAATCTTTTACTCCGAAATACAAACTTGGGTAGCACTCATTATCCAGTGGATAAGTCATGGCGAAACCAATAGTGCCATCCAATGGATAGTGACAAGAGATCATGATCTCTTGATAGTGAGTTTTCCTGGGGAAAAAGGTTATCCACCTTCTCAACAACTGGGGCCAG
>NC_090875.1:31354609-31369609 GCF_036669935.1 Montipora foliosa
CAATCCCAAGCGAGCGCCACAAATAGGTTTAAATCGCACGGAAGCAAAATGTTTCAACCATACGAATTTTACCGAACTCATTCTGTGAAGGGCCGCAAACATCTAAGTTAAAGCATGAAATTTATACTCTCCAGTTTCTCTTCGATAAGAAATTAAGTCAGCCCAATACACGAAGCCTATCTTCTTGCAGTTTTCTCAGGGTTTAAAGTCCACTTCCGGAATCTAGAAGTCCGTTGTGATTGGTCTAGGTAAATTCAGACTCGTTGTGGAGCATTATCGTTCCCAGAGCTGGGATCCTTTTGGCCAGCGCCGCAGATCGAGAGCTCTGGCTGGTTCCATCAACAATCCGCGATTCACGGACTTCTAGTCGTTCTGCGCAGTCTCGACGTTTTTTCAAAATGGCGGACCAAGCCAAATCGATCTTTTGCACGACGCGTTAAATCATAGAATGGAAATTCTAGATTTCAGCGATCAACCTTGTTTCCAGGCTCTCTCTCTCTCCCTTTTACTCCCAGAGCCTGGGAACGAGGTTGTTAAGCAACATCACATCGAAAGAAAAGAAGTACGAGCGTTTGAAGCTATCTGCATTAAGGACGTTCCCGCGAAAATTTTTCAACATTGATTTTTTTCTGAAACTTTTACCACTGTAAGATGATGAGTTAGTTATGTCAGAAATGTAAAAAAAATGGGGGGTCACCGACTTCGTTTTGGAGAGAACATGCCCGGAAAAACACCCAAAATGTGACAAAATCGGGCTTCGTTAGCGAATAAGGCCAGTGTCTGTAAACCCAAATATATTGCAATTAAATCTTTGAAGTGAAATCTTCTCTGCCAAATATTGTTTAAGTGGACTTATTAAGTGAATTTAGTCAACTGGTGAGGTTCCTTAAAGATCAAGTTCGCATTTAGCGACCACAGTTTCACTCGCCTTGCAGCCGCAAGATGGCAAGATTTGATGTCCCGTGAGCAGAAATCTTGAAATTTTTTTAACTTCCCACATTGATTTTGTGTTTATTTTTGGACAACGTGGAGATAATTGTAAATAAAATCCGTTTCTGGAAAGAAAAATAGGGGTCACCGAACGTCGAAGACCGTTAAATCCAGGCAAAGCTATAGCAATGGCCTTTTGCTCTATTATTTCTCATTTTATTACTTAGCGCGCGCGCTCGTATATGACGTGGCGTGTGCATTTGCGTGCGCAGTAAGGATGCGCAGAAACAATTGGCGCGAACGTCCTTAAACGCCATCGGATCGTGGTAATCGTTCCTCCTTGCAGCCTCACCGAAGACCTGATTCGGCCGAACGATTATCTATGAGTAGTTGCCTTCGAGAAGAAAGGGAATTTGTTAAAGGAAATGGCTTCAAACAAGTATTGAGTCATTATTTCTGAAGAACAAGCTCTGTCTTCTGACTTGAGATTTTATGATTGACGAGTCATCTGTTCTAAACAACAATTTGTTCTTGATAGTTGTGGACGAACGTCAAAACACTCCAACATTCAATTTAACATTTATTCAGCAAATCCGACAAACATTTGAGGCTTCTCTCTGCTTAGCTTTTCCGCCGCTCTTTTTACCGGGCCTCTTTAGAGTGTCGCTCATTAAATTAAAAGTAAATACAAAAGTTTTTCTGCGGTTTCCTTTCCGAAAAGTTGATTGAACTCGACATGCACATAAATATTCCCACGCCGTTACTGTAGTGATTTGTGTGTTTATTTACATTAGCAATAAAAAAGGCGGAACCATCTGTCATATCACTTTCACTAATTAGATTAACAAATTTGTTGATTCTGAATGCGTCGGTGACAGCAACGGGTGTAGTCCCTTCTTTCTCTCCTCTTCCCAAGCCTCCCTGGGGTGTAGGGATGCCGCAGTGGTGAGAGCACTCGCCTCCCACCAATGTGGCTCGGGTTCGATTCCCCGGGAAGGCTCGGCTCGGGAGGCTCGGCGTCATATGTGGGTTGAGTTTGTTGGTTCTCTACTCTGCACAGAGATGTTTTCTCCGGGTACTCCGGTTTCCCCTCTCCTCAAAAACCAACATTTGACTTGATTTGTGTTAATTGTTACTTTCAATTTGCAGTGTCCCCAATTAGTGCTTCAGCGCTAGAACGACTAGACACTTAAATAAAGTTCCTTTCCTTTCCTTTCCTCTTTCCTCTCCTCGGGAATCCAAAATCCCTGAATCTGATTGGCTAATCACGCGCTCGTAGCCGGTCCAGCTTTTTACGATACGGACCACGGTCCCAAATCTGTTCCGTACTGAAACTGTCGCAGCTAATTGAAAACGTTTTCACTACGGGGCGACACCTCTTAAAATGCAAATTTTCGCTTACTAACCGTTGCAAAGAGAAGGAAAAACATCAGCAGTGGAATAATAGGCCTGGTTATTCTTCAAAAAAGCGAGTATTCACATGATTTTGTTAACAACACTTTGCTGGTTTGCTGTTTTCAAGTTGCTGGTTTTCTTGACATGCCGTTTAACTAAAACGACTAACTGCCAGCAGAGAGCTCAAATAATGAGATATGAGGGCAGAGACAGATGTTTGAGTATTTTCCACTAAAATATTTCTTCTTGTTTAAAGAACTTTCGTTTCATTTTCAACAGAACAAATAATTTTAATACGTAGAGCATTATTCTCCTGTTTGTACGAATTTTTCAAACATCATTGTTTAGTTTGTTTAGCTCGTTTCTCTGTGCTTGCTATGGAATATAACAGTTTGTTTTTTTTTTTGTTTTGTTTTTTTTTTTTGCACCAGGAGATATTTGAAGTTCTGTTTTATCGTTATCTATCATTTTTCTCTGACCTTTGCGAACGGAGCACTTTTTTCAGTTATAAGTTAATTTCAACTGTGACAGTGCGACGTAGAGCGCATAGAAAGACTTTTTTCAAACCAGTATGCGTGGGTTTATTTTCAGAAAAAAAATAGCAGAAAAAATAATAACGTTATTCACCGGCTTAGGTCAGTCCGTATAGATATTTGCGGCCTCGGGCCGTACTCAAGACCTCGGGCACATTTTTTCCCTATACGGACCTCCCAGCAGGTGAATAACATATGTATATCCTCACAGCCGTACAACATACACAACCAGCCTTGCAGTATTATTTTGTTTTAAAGTTTGATTTCTGAAGCAACATTGCACCAATCGTACGTACCGCGCCTAACTTTGCCCGGAGTAACATACATCGATCAACTAGCCCCACAATAAAGAACTGCAACAATAATAACAGCATTTCCGAGTGATCGGTAACAGTTTCTTTAGTAAGAAGACGTTACGGAATCGTTGTATTTTTATGGAAGTATTTTTTTCTTCTAAACGATGCTACACACTCGATTGGGGGAGGAAAGAAGATGAAAGGAAGGGCATGAAGTTATTGCTTGGACGAAAAATCCATGACGATACAAATACAGTAGGGCTCATTTAACACGGCGACCAAATTGAACACGCTCGTGTTCGGATGCCTTGCGTATACAGACACTCGAGTCACAAAACACCCAACAATTTTGTTCTACTCCATCCAACGCAATTAACCACACAGCAACGACCAGAAGCTACCAAAGGCTAACTAGTTTAAGAATGAAATAATTTATATGCCGCATAATTTTTATGCAGCACGGGAGTTTGGGCTTTCAGATCTTTTAACTCGCGTTTTGCATATTTTATACTCTGCATTCATACGCTAAAATTTTAAGCCTGGAACCAATGGAAAAAGGAAAGGAAATGAAAGGAATGGAGCTTTATTTAAGTGGCTAGTCGTTATGGCGCTGGAGCAATAATTGGGGACACTGTAAACTGAAATGAAAGCAAATCAATTTCGATAAAAATCAAAGCTCAAAATTTTGCCAGTCAGGTGTTAAGCAAATACAATTTCAAATTCTGAAGAAAGGGATTTTTTATATCACAGGGGCACTTTAATTTTTTAATGGTTAAAAGAGGAAAAGTAGTCGTGCTGCACGTGTGGCAAGCGATTTAGTTTTGTTTTCTTTTGTTTTGTTTTGTTTTTCTTTTTTTTGTTTGTTTGTTATTCATTTTTCTTTCAAATACAATATTGCGCCACATTTAATTGCATTGTCCTGGTATGTGCTAATTGCGGAAATTGCAAGCTTTTTCAAAAGTGGCCGTCATTTCAGTATTCTCTAATTTAATTGAAAATTGAAACTTTCGCCCTCGTTCAACGTTAAAAGCTCTTTCGAAGCGAGTCCTAAATTGCCAATTTGCAACGAAACAAAGTGATACTAAAATAGCCGCTATTTTGGAGCAAAGTGTATGACGTGTTTCGCAGAGAGTGTCAATATTTATCTTTTTGAGTTTTTCCGACAGCCGCCGAGTAGCTTTAGCTGTCACGGAGTTAAGGCGGCTTTCGATCGAAAGGATCATATTGCAGAATGCTTAGCTCTTTCACCAAGCACAAGCTTTTGAAGATAACTTGAACGTGGAAGGAAATATTTGCAGATTTCTGTGAAAAGATCAGAAAGAAAGAAGATCATTGCTGAGACTACTCGGTGTTGGTTAAATTCAGACTTGAAGAAGAAATGGAAAAAGAAGAAAGTGCATTCATGTTAGTAAACTGTGTTGTCAACATTGTACTTGCTTTCACAGCGACCATTGGAAATGTGCTTGTGCTTTACGCAGTGTGGAGGAAGCCGACGCTTCGTTCACCCTCTATCCTATTACTATGTGGTCTGGCGTCAACTGATTTAGCTGTTGGTTTGATCGCACAACCTCTTTTTATAGCACGTAGCTTACTTAACTTGTACACTCGATCAGAGAGACTGAAAGTAACGTTTGAAAGAGGATCTAAGACCATTGCTTTCTCTCTCTGCGGAGTGTCCCTAGGCATGATTGCAGGAACCAGTCTTGACAGACTCATTGCCATTCTGAAGCCGCTGCAGTATCCAACCATTGTTACTGTTCGGAGAGTTACTTGTATTGTTCTAGCGATTTGGGCAGTTTGTGTAGTAGGAGGAACCATCCAGATTTGGGAGGAAAGAATTATATTACCTTTAATTGCCTCTTGGATATTCATCGGGTTTTGTGTTACCATTGCATGTCACGCGACCATTTTCAAAATTCTTCGGCGTCATCGAATAGAAATTCAAATTCAGGCACGAGCGTTTGAGGGAGCAAATGCCGCCGCACGTATGGCCAGCCTTCAAAAATCTGCCTTCAGTGCATTTATATTCTTCATTGTGCTCGCGATTTGTTACTTTCCTTATCTTCTTATTTACATAATTAATCTCGCCCGTGAAAGAAGAGAGGATCTTCTTGGCAGGTCTCTTGCCATCACAGTTGTCTTCATGAACTCGGCTTTAAATCCATTTTTATATGGTTGGAGAGTTCCTGAGCTAAGAAATGCAATGCTACAAGTGTTTCGTGCCAAGGGAGGAAGATAGACGAATTCTGTCGTTTGACCAAGTCAAACTAACTCGTAACTAAAAACTAGTACGAGAGTAAAAACGCTCTAGAACAAACACATAGCGATTTTTAGCTTGTCATGCAGGGAGTCTGTAAAATACAAACATTCACATTAACTCAACAGCGTTAAAAGCAGCTTAATTAAATGGAGGCATGCAACAAAGTAGCTACTATGAAATGGTATATGAAATGGAGCATATATGAACTGTGGATATGAAATCAAGTGAAGCAATGATCCTCGCAGTTATGAACGCAGTTTTTGGAATTACGTAAAGAAGCCTGAAAAATTCAGGACTTCAACGGGGTTTGAACCCATGACCTCCCTATACTGGTGCGACTCTCTAACCAACTGAGCTAACAAGCCACTGACGTTGGGAGCTGGTCATTTGTGAGTTCTAATGTTCCCGTGAGGAATGATCAACGATGAAATGCTATAGGAAATGGATCATGTATGAACTGCGCATATGAAATCAAGGGAAGCTATCTTCCTCGCAGTTATGAACGCAATTTTTGCAATTGCGTAAAGAACTCACAAATGACCAGCTCCCAATGTCAGTGGCTTCATAGCTCAGTTGGTTGGAGCGTGTCACCGGTGTCGCGAGGTCACGGGTTCAAACCCTGTTGAAATCCTGAAATTTTCAGGCTTCTTTACGCAATTGCAAAAATTGCGTTTATAACTGCGAGAATCATAGCTCTACTTAAACTAGCTACTGCAAAGCCACGTGGAATTTTATTGTACACAACGGAAGACAACTCCAGTTGATGACTAAAGCGGGATAATATCCTTCCACGGATCGAAGGGGAACCAAGGTTGTCCCTGTCAGGACCATACAGGAATACAAAAGACACGCAGGAGGACCTCCAAAGACATTAACCAATTTCATTCGCAATGAAACCGAATGTCTTTCCTTTCGTTTCTATTGGGCGCGTTTAACTATCCTTACACATGTTTAAACGTACATGGCTCATCGTCTTGTTTTTCGATCATGCAATTTCTTTAACAAGTAGGTTGAAATAATCATAATCAATCACTCGTCACCCACACTATTTTGTTGTTTTGGAAACGCAGGAAACGATATTATTCCATCCCTCGGAGAGTAGACACGCAATGAGTGATCAGTTTATTGGCGGTTTAATAAGTCTTTACTTATTCTTGTAGATATATTTTTTACTCGGACTGAAACATCTAGCTTTTTGCAATAGAGGACTTTTCGCGTGTTTACATAGCCTCATCAAAACACGAGGGGGAGTTGCGAGATTTCGAGACAGTTATGGAAACCCGAGAGGTGGTCAAGGGTTTGCATAATTGCCGAGAATTCTCCCAGCTCCCCGGGGTCTTTAGATGAGGCTATGTAAAAGAGGAAAAAAGTCCTCTATTCCGAGTGAACCATATTCCGGTCATTCCGTTCATTGTGTTATCAGAAGCAGAATAGTATTCCGTTCATTCCGAAAACGGAATAGGTCCCAAAAGAACACGAATACCGTCTATTCCGTGTATTCCTCTTCCGGAATAGCACCAAAAGAACACGCCTTAAAAGTTACCGGCGAAGACTCGTTCTTATATGCAGAGGGCGAATGTTTGGGTGTCATTGATGAAAAATAGACACGCAATGCGTACGTGTGGTAGAGCAGTAACACAGCGCTTTATTCCACATTGTCCACTGAGCTGCGTTTTGTCTTCCAAGAGATTCAAGTTGTCTTTACGTAATATGTAGCCCTAATAGTACACGATATTGTTTTGGTTTGGTAATTCATAATAGTGCCATGGTAGATGCCTTAGGTAAATAGCCCCTTGAGAAGTGGTGCCTGGGAAAATACTCAACCCAGAACGATTTAAGAAAATAAAATGGAATCGAGAACATTGGCTTCGAGGCAGACATGTTAATCATTTTCGAGTTCCTTAGAACTTCTTTTTCACCTCAAGGTTAAGGGTGCACTCTAAGCGTCTGGCGGGGTTAGTACCTGGATGGGAGACCACTTTGTGCCAGAAAATCTTTTGGAAAACAAATATTGATGCAAAAGTAAGTAAATATTGATACACAGCTTTTAGGAAGAGCAGAAGCAAGTTTTCAGGAAGTGACGAGCGAGAATGAAATATAATTTTTGGCATTAGCAACAACATTTGCGATGTGAAAACAACATACATCTTGAACAGAGAATATACAATATTACTTTTGGCGAGAACCATTCTGGAAGATTTTTGCTACGTTCAATTTTTTTATCGTACTTTTGGCTGCTCAAGTAAATCGCAAAATCGAAAGTGATATCGAATTCATCTGGCGCCGTTTTCATGTTACCTTTCACGTTTACTCGCAAAACAAGGGATACATCTGTGTCAAAATGATGGCAGAACCCGAGTTTTTGTTTTGTTACTTTGTTTTTTTCTCTTTCAATTAAGTGTTCTAAAGATTGACAAGAAATGTGCGAATGCAACACAAAGATCACATTAGCCCATCTCTTGAGGTTGACCATTGTTTCGGCAAAGTCCAAAATTTGCTTTCCTAGAAAAGGTTATTTATCACCAGGTAATTCCATCGTTTTGGAAATAGCAGCTGCTTTATTATTCATCAGCGTCACAAATACTTGCCAATTTTGGAGCTCATTTTGTTGAAACTAAAGCATGATTTCAACAGACCTGTTTATGTTCGTGAGTTATGCACGCGCTGCGGGCCTATTGTCACCTTACAATCTTATACTCATACAACCCGGTGACATAGTGTGTAGTGCACTTACACTTACAGCGCACTACCACAAAAAATATTCAAACAAATTTTATTTTAGAGAGTGTTTTCCCCACAGCTTTTTGAAGGACTCAAGTTGAGACATATGGCTAAAGATAAGTCGTCTCGTATTAATATTAATTGGTTGTTAATTGTGTTGCTTCGAATGTAAAGGCGGCATAGATTAAACTATTTTGCAATAGCTGGATATTCTGGAGTCCCCCGTTGAGTTCCATATTGCACTCTTTTATTCATAATACTGTCAAGTTGAGATTGTCGACAAAAGCACTATAGAAAAGATATGTTATATTTGAATGTGAGTTGATAAAGATAACCAGACGGGCTCACATTTTTCAATGGACTGTATAAACACAGAATATCAACACATGGAAAAATCACCTTTGCACTTACGTAGACTGTAAAATGACTCAAAGGGTACAGAGTGCGTTAAATGAAAAATATTCCTTATTACAATTCAAATGATAAGACTGGGGCTGTATAAGCACTCAGAAAAACTTAGCAAACACTCAATAAGTGTCGGAATAGCTTTCAATTGGAGATTGCTAGAATGTATATGTGATGCGTGGAACTAAAATCGAGACAAAAGAATAAAAGCCAGAGAGAAGATTTTGAATGTTTGAACAATTAAATGTCGACTACTATATATACCGCCCTCGTAATTGATCCTTGTCCATTTTTAAAGTAAAATGGATAGCAACAAAATGAGAGGATACGTAAACTTCGAGCACGGATTCGAGCCAGTATTCGAGCCAGGATTCGAGCCA
Organism: Montipora foliosa; assembly: GCF_036669935.1. NCBI lineage: Eukaryota > Metazoa > Cnidaria > Anthozoa > Scleractinia > Acroporidae > Montipora > Montipora foliosa. The sequence continues at coordinate 31,363,530 of NC_090875.1, forward strand.
GGATCCGAGCCAGGATTCGAGCTAGGATTCGAGCAAGGATTCCAGCCAGGATTCGAGCTACAATGATCTTTCTCCGCTATTTTTAACATGACATATCACATAACCAGGTTTTCTTTGTTTGTGTTTCCGCTTTCTAAAAGTAAGGTAAGGAAAGGTAAATTTTATTTCCTCAGGGTGGCCCACTCAGCCACGAGGCTGGAATTGAGAGGGGCCCTGGACTAAAATATAATACAAGTCACAAGTCATGTGGAGTGACGCGTAGGAAGCGAACTCTTGATTTTTTGGATAGCACCAAAGTTTATGTATTTATTCAAGTCGAGACTTGTCTTTTATGCCCGTTGTTCGTCCCAAGATCGGGACAGCAAACAAAAGGGCCATTCAAACTTTAACAACAGCGATTTGCACAGGCTCACCTCTACTTGCCCCCATCTTGACAAAAAGAAGAATCAAATCACGTGACCAAAATGGCGGTAAAAACCAAAGGCGCAAACAGTCTGGGCGCACAAAGGGAGGATTCTAGCTCGGATCGTGGGTCTATTCTTAGCTTATCTCAGAAAAGAGCCAATTCACCGTTGCTGTTGAGAGAAGTGCATAAAGGCAAAACGAGTTGCATCTCGGTAGCCTGGAAGTTAACAAATAATTTGCCCGTGTTTACACCTATACATCATTAACGTTTCATGTTTAACCGGAGAATTATTAGGGAAGCAGATGTTCGAAGGTGTAATAACTGTTGAGTTTTAACTCCCAGTTATCGAGTTCCGTAAGTATAAAATTTAAAAATGGTTTGCTTTAAAATCGGAAAATAACCAATTAACCATTGCTGTTGAGAAAAGTGTATGCCAGGCAAAACAAGATGCATCTCGGTAGCCTGAAAGTTAAGAAATAATTTGGCTGTGTTTAAACAACCAATACACCTATACATCACTAACGTTTGATGTTTAACCGGAGAATTATGGAAGCAGATGTTTGAAGGTGTAATAGCTGTTGAGTTTTATTTCCCACTTATTGAGTTCCATAAGTATAAAACTTAAAAATGGTTTACTTTAAAATCAGAAATAAACCAGATCACTGCTGCTGTGGAGAAAAGTGTATGCCAGGCAAAACAAGTTGCATCTCAGTAACCTCTTTTTGACGAAGTCGGCCCAACAAACGTGTCGAGATTAAGACCTCTCTTTAGCTCTGCCATCGAAAGAGGCAAAAAAAGTTTCAGTAAACTATTGAATTACGCTCTACGTGTTCCATATTAAAAAAAAAAAAAAAAAAAAAAAAAAAAACATCGACTCAATCAATGACAAATGCATGACATTTGAATATTCATTTCAGGACAACATCTGGAAAACTACGGCATTGACTTTAATTTGCTTAAAGACTATTCCACGAATTTGCAAAGACAACTGTGGTTCTCATCGCATGAAGCCAGACCACTTATTACAACTGACAACTCGCAACAAGTCCCTATAAGCTGGATACCAGTTCTTGAGATATTTAGCCGTCCATTGCATTGACAATTGTGATATTTGAAAGAAACTTCCTATTCCAGCTATCACTTCTGTACACGCAGAAAATGACAGTGTATTTAGATACTAAAACCCTCAAAAAGTCCACAGAAATATTGAAACTGGTTGTTTGCATTCCAAAAACCGTAAACCATAACTTGTAGGCGAAACACAAAGTTGAAGAGAAGTAAAAAGATGGTTATATCTTTTGTTTTGTCTTGTTTTGTTTGTTTTTTTATTTTTCTTTCAAATACAATTTCACGCCACATTTGATTACATTACCATGGTATGTGCTAATTCCGGAAAGTGAAAGCTTACAATACATCTTATTTAAAAGTGGCCGTCATTTCAGAATTCTCTAGTTTAATTACAAATTGACCCTTTCGCCCTCGTTCAACGTTAAACATCTTTCGACTTTTACGTTTAAAAGCGAGGCCAAAATGGCCAATTTGCAACGAAACAAAATAATACTAAAATGACGTGGTGTATGACGTGTTTTTCAGGGAGTGTCAATATTTATCTTTCTCAAAATTTCCGAAAGCGGCTGCATGACTAGCTTAAGCAGTCACGGAGTTAAGGCAGCTTTCGATAGAAAGGATCATATTGCAGACTGTTTAGCTCTTAAACCAAGCGTAAGCTTTTGAAAATAACTTGAACGTGAAAGAAAAGATTTGTAGATTTCCGTGAAAGTATCAGAAACAAAGAAGATCATTGCTGAGACTACTCGGTGTTGGTTAAATTCAGACTTGAAGAAAAGATGGAAAAAGAAGAAAGTACAATCATGTTAGTAAACTGTGTTGTAAACATTGTACTTGCTTTCACAGCGACCATTGGAAATATGCTTGTGCTGTACGCAGTGTGGAGAAAGCCGACGCTTCGTTCGCCCTCTATCCTTTTACTATGTGGTCTGGCGTCAACTGATTTAGCTGTTGGTTTGATCGCACAACCTCTTTTTATAGCACGTAGCTTTCTTAACTTGTACACTCCATCAGAGAGACTGAAAATAACGTTTGAAAGAGTCTCTAAGACCATTGCTTTCTCTCTCTGCGGAGTGTCCCTAGGCATAATTGCAGGAACCAGTCTTGACAGACTCATTGCCATTCTGAAGCCGCTGCAGTATCCCAGCATCGTTACTGTTAGGAGAGTTACTTGTATTGTTCTAACGATTTGGGCAGTTTGTGTAGTAGGAGGAACCATCCAGATTTGGGAGGAAAGAATTCGATTACCTTCAATTGCCTCTTGGATATTTATCGGGTTTTGTATCTCCGTTACATGTCACGCGACCATTTTCAAAATTGTTCGGCGTCATCGAATAGAAATTCAGAATCAGGCTCGCGCGTTTGAGGGAGCAAATGCCGCCGCAAGTATGGCCAGCCTTCACAAATCTGCCTTCAGTGCATTTATATTCTTTATTGTGCTCGCGATTTGCTACTCTCCTTATCTCCTTGTTTACATAATTAATTTAGCCCGTGAAAGAGGAGAGGATCTTCTTGGCAGGTCTCTTGCCAGCACAGTTGTCTTCATGAACTCGGCTTTAAATCCATTTTTATATGGTTGGAGAGTTCCTGAGTTAAGAAATGCAATGCTACAAGTGTTTCGTGCCAAGGAAGCAAGATCGACGAATTCCGTCGTTTGACTAAGTCAAACTAACTCGTAAATAAAAATTAGTACGAGAGTAAAAACCGTTTACAACAAACACGTAGCGGTTTTTAGGACTGGAGCTTGTCATGCAGGGAGTCTGTAAAATACAAAAAAATTCAAATTAACTCTACAGTCTTAAAAGCAGCTTATTTAAATGCAGGCAACAAAATAGCTAATATGAAATGGTATAAGAAATGGATCATATATGAACTACGGATATGAAATCAAGCAACGCTATGATCCTCGCAGTGATGAACGCAGTTTCTGTTTTCAGTGAAAAATTCAGGACTTAAACAGGGTTTGAACCCATGACCTCTCGATACCGGTGCGATTCTCTAACTAATTGAGCTATGAAGCCAATGACGTTGGGAGCTGGTCATTTGTGACTTCCAATGTTCCCGTGAGGAATGAATCAACGATGAAATGGTATATGAAATGGATCATATATAAACTGCGCATATAAAATCAAGTAAAGCTATGTTCCTCGCAATTATGAACGCAATTTTTAAAATTGCTTAAAGAACTCAAAAATCACCAGCTCCCAACGTCAGTGGCTTCATAGCTCAGTTGGTTAAAGCGTCGCACCGGTATTGCGAGTTCACGGGTTCAAACGTGCGAGGATCATAGCTCCACTTAAACTAGCTACTGCAAAGCCACGTGGAATTTTATTGTAGACTACGGAAGACAACTCCAGTTGATGACTAAAGCGGGATAATATCCTTTCTCCGATCGATGGGGAACCAAGGTTGTCCCTGTCAGGACCATAGAGGAATACAAAAGACACGCAGAAGGACCTCCAAAGACATTAACCAATTTCATTGGCAATGAAACCGACTGTCTTCCATTTCGTTTCTATTGGGCGCGTTTAACTATCCTTACGCATGGTCAAACGTACAAGGCTCATCGTCTTGTTTTTCGATCATGCAATTTCAAGTAAGTTGAAATAATCATATTCAATCACTCGTTAACCACACTATTTTGTTGTTTTGGAAACGAGATGTCGAAAAAACCCAGGAAACGATATTATTCCATCCCTCAGGTAGTAGACACGTAATGATTGATCATTTTATAGGCGGTTTAATTAGTCTTTACTTGTTCTTGTAGGTATATTGTTTATTCGGATTAAAAGATGTAGATTTTAGCAATAGAGGACCTTTTCCATTTTTACATAGCCTCATCAAAACACGAGGGGGAGTTGCGAGAATTCGAGACAGTTATGTAAACCCGAGACGTGGTCGAGGGTTTTCATAACTGCCGAGAATTCTCCCAGTTCCCCCCGGTGTCTAGAGGAGGGAAAAAAGTCCTCTATTCCGAGTGAATCGTATTCCGATTATTCCGTTCATTGTGTTATCGGGAGCAGCTCAATGGACAATGTGGAATAAAGCGCTGTGTTACTGCTCTACCACACGTACGCATTGCATGCCTACTTTTCATCAATGACACTATTCCGAAAGCGGAATAGGTCCCAAAAGAACACGAATACCGTCTACTCCGTGTATTCCTCTTGCGGAATCGCACCAAAAGAACGCGCCTTAAGAGTTCCCGGCGAAGACTTGTTCTTATATGCAGAGGCCGAATGTTTGGGTGTCATTGATGAAAAATAGACACGCAATGCGTATATGTGGTAGAGCAGTAACACAGCACTTTATGCCACATTGTCCACTGAGCTGCGTTTTGTCTTGCAAGAGATTCAAGTTGTCTTTGCGTAATATGTAGCCCTAATAGTACATGATTTTGTTTCGGTTTGGTAAATCATAATAGTGCCATGGTAGATGCCTTAGGTAAATAGCCCCTTGAGAAGTGGTGACTAGGAAAATACTCAACTCAGAACGATTGAAGAAAATTAAATGGAATATCGAAAACATTGGCTTCGAGGCAGACATGTTAATCATTTTCAAGTTCCCTTAGAACTTATTTTCGACTCAAGGTTAAGTGTGCACTCTAAGCGTCTGGGAGCTTTGTAAGACAAAAGTTCACTGAAATTAAACCCTGTCCGGCGGGGCTAGTACCTGGATGGGAGACCTCTTTGTGCCAGAAATTCTAGGTTAACGCTTAAAAATGCGAACTACTCAAGGTATAGCTTTAATAATTGTTAGCCTGCTTTTGGAAAACAAATATTGATGTAAAAGTAAGTAAATATTGATATACAGTTTTAAGGAAGAACACAAGGAAGTTTTCAGGAAGTGTCCATCAAGAATGAAATATTAGCCATCAGCAACAAAATTTGCGACATGAAAACATAATAAAATTTGAATCGCGAATATGAAAAGTTACCATCAGGGGTAAACATTTTCCGGGATTTTTGCCATGTTCAATTTTTCTATTGTACTTCTGGCTGCACAAGTAAATCGCAAAATCAAAAGTCACATCGAATTCAGAGGGCGCCGTGATCATATTACCTTACGTGTTTACTCGCGAAACAAAGGATACATCTGTGTCAAAATGATGGCAAGACACCGGGTTATTGTTTTTCTAAATTGAATTTGTTTTTTGTTTTAAATGTTTATGGTAGTTCACTTACAGTGCACTACCGCAAAAACCGATCGAAATCCACGGTCATTCGTACGTAAAAAGACACTTAATTTATCCGCTAACGATTTAGAAAGTTGTTTGAAAGTGTGGAATGAGGAGGGAAGGGTGAGAGTGATGACAACTCAAGACTAGTGAATTGTCAAGACTCCACTGACTGTCAAAGAAACACGAAATCGAACAACACAGAACTCACGTATCGGCAACGTCCACTTGACGTTAAACTATTCATCGCTAGATACATTTCTTTATCTATTTATTCTACAATCCTAATCTACGTGTAATCTTATACTACGTGCCTATTTCAAACGTTCAACTTATCTTGGGGTTGTTAAAAAATTATGGATAATGCAGCAGCTTGCCCTAATGTTCTGGCTCAAGTTGGATTTGTATTACAACAATAGGCAATCGTGA
>NC_090875.1:31384609-31389609 GCF_036669935.1 Montipora foliosa
TGACGTTGGGAGCTGGTCATTTATGAGTTCCCATGTTCCGGTGAGGAATGAATCAACGACGAAATGGTATATGAAATGGATCATATATGAACTGCGGATATGAAATCAAGTGAAGCTATGATCCTCGCAGTTATGAACGCAATTTTTGCAATTGCGTAGAGAAGCCTGAAAAACTCAGGGCATCAACGGAGTTTGAACCCGTGACCTCGCGATACCGGTGTGACGCTCTAACCAACTGAGGTATGAAGCCACTGATGTTGGGAGCTAATAATTTGTGAGTTCTTTACGCAATTGCAAAAACTGCGTTTATAACTTCGACGATCATAGCTTCACTTGATTTCATATCCGCAATTCACATATGATCCATTTCATATACCATTTCATAGTAGCTAGTTTGTTGCCTCCATTTAATTCAGCTGCTTTTAACGCTGATGAGTTACTTTAAATTTTTGTATTTTACACTCTCCGCATGACAAGCGCCAATCCTAAAAACCTCTATGTGTTTGTTCTAGACTGTTTTACTCTAGTACCAGTTTTTATTTACGAGTTACTTTGACTTTGTCAAACGACAGAATTCGCGGATCTTACTTCCTTAGCACGAAACACTTGTAGCATTGCATTTCTTAACTCAGGTACTCTCCAACCATATAAAAATGGATTTAAAGCCGAATTCATGAAGACAACTGTGGTGGCAAGAGACCTGCCAAGAAGACCCTCTCTTCTTTCACGGGCGAAATAAATTATGTAAACAAGGAAATAAGGAAAGTAACAAATCGCGAGCACAATGAAGAATATAAATGCACTAAAAGCAGATTTTTGAAGGCTGGCCATTCTTGCGGTGGCATCAGCTCCCTCAAACGCTCGAGCCTGATTCTGAATTTCTCGTCGATGACGCCGAACAATTTTGAAAATGGTCGCGTGACATGTAACGGAGATACAAAACACGATGAATATCCAAGAGGCAATTGAAGGTAATAGAACTCTTTCCTCCCAAATCTGGGTGGTTCCTGCTACTACAGAAACTGCCCAAATCGCTAGAAGAATACAAGTAACTCTACGAACAGTAACGATGCTGGGATATTGCAGCGGCTTCAGAATGGCAATGAGTCTGTCAAGACTGGTTCCTGCAATTATGCCTAAAGACACTCCGCAAAGAGAGAAAGCAATGGTCTTAAATCCTCTTTCAAAAGTTAGTTTTAGTCTCTCCGATCGAATGTACAAGTTAATTAAGCTACGTGCTATGAAAAGAGGTTGCGCGATCAAACCAACAGCTAAATCAGTTGACGCCAGACCACATAGTAATAGGATAGAGGGCGAACGAAGCGTCGGCTTCTTCCACACTGCGTACAGCACAAGCACATTTCCAATGGTCGCTGTGAAAGCAAGTACAATGTTTACAACACAGTTTACTAACATGATTACACTTTCTTCTTTTTCCATCTTTTGTTCAAGTCTGAATTTAACCAACACCGAGTAGTCTCAGCAATGATCTTCTCACGATCCTCTTTCTTTGTGATCTTTTCACGGAAATCAAACCTTTCCTTCCACGTTCAAGTTATTTTTAAAAACTTGTGCTTGGTGAAAGAGCTAAGCAGTCTGCAATATGATCCTTTCGATAGAAAGCCGTCCTAACTCCGTGACTGCTAAACGGCTATTCATGCAGCCGCTATGGGAAAAATTGAGAAAGATAAATATTGACACTCCCTGCGAAACACGTCATACACATTGTTCCAAAATGGTCGTCATTTTAGTATTATTTTGTTTCGTTGCAAATTGGCCCTTTTGGCCTTGCTTTTAAACGTAAAATTCGAAAGAATGTTTAACGTTGAACTAGGTCGAAAGGGTCAATTTGCAAGTAAACTAGAGAATACTAAAATGACGGCCACATTTGAATAAGATGTATTGTAAGATTGCACCTTCCGCAAATTAGCAAATAACAAGGTTATGTAATTAAATGTGGCGTCAATTGTATTTGAAAGAAAAAAAAAACCAAAAGAAAACAAAATAAAAGATATAACCATCTGTTTACTTTTCTTAACTTCGTATTTCGCCTATAAGTTATGAATTACGCTTTTTTGGAATGGCAAACAACCAGTTTCAATATTTCTGTGGACTTTTTGACGGTTTTGGTATCTAAATAAACTGTCATTTTCTGCGTTTACAGAAGTGATAGCTGCAATAGGAAGTTTCTCTCAAATATCACAATTGTCAATGTAGTGGACAGCTAATATCTCGACGGCTGGTATCCAGCTCATAGGGACTTGTAGCGAGTTGTCAGTTGTAACGACTGGTCTGGCTTTATGTGATGAGAACCACAGTATTTAAACGAATGGAGGTGGGAAGATTGTCGCAAGTTAACTTTTGGGAGTTGTCTTCACAAATTCGTAGAATAGTCTTTAAGCAAATTAAAGTCAATGCCGTAGTTTTCCAGATGCTGTCCTCGGGGCTGTCCTGAAATGAGTATTCAAATGTCATGTATTTTTCATTAATTGAGTCGATAACTTTTTTTTGTTTTTTTGTTAATATGGAACACGTAGAGCGTAATTCAATAGTTCACTGAAACTTTTTTTTGCCTCTTTGGATGGCAGAGCAAGAGACATAAAGGGAGAGAGAGGTGTTAATCTCGAGACGTTTGTTGGGCCGACTTCGTCATAAAGTTGGTGACGTGTCAAAATTCTGACAAAATAGTCCAAAGGTACATTAAATCAGTTTGAAACATTTTCTAAAACACGGTTTACAATGGCCAGCATCATGCAATTAAGAAATGGAAAATTGGCATACACTTTTCTCAACGGCAACAGTGAATTGGTTCTTTTCTGATTTTAAAGCAAACCATTTTAAAGTTTTATACTTAAGGAACTCGATAACTGAGAAATAAAACTCAACAGCTATCAGAGCTATTACACTTTCGAACATCTGCTTTCCTAATTCTCCGGTTAAACAAGAAACGTTAGTGATATATTGGTGTATTGGTTATTTAAACACAGGCAAATTATTTCTTAACTTTCAGGCTACCGAAATGTAACTTGTTTTGCCTGGCATACACTTTTCTCAACAGCAACGGTGAATTGGTTCTGATTTTAAATCAAACCATTTTAAAGTTTTATACTTAAAAGGCCTTCCAAGGGGTGTTCTGACGTCGCTTTTTCGCTCATTTTCCAGCCCACCTGTCGCCTATTTGGGTAGAGATAATTGTCGCTGTGTCCTTTGCGCTGCAATACAAATTTTCCCATGACGTTCTTAATTTTTGCGTACTGTAATTTTGTTTAATTTTTGTCGATAATCAAATGGTTAGGGAATATCTAAAAAGGCTCGGGAAATTATTTGATTTTAAACAAAACACGCGTTAAAATATTCCCTAATCTCACGAGTAGACCATTTCATTAGTTATTAATATAATGGGTGACAAATCACGTTCCTAAGACGCCATTTTGCCATGGCAACATCGTGATTTCACGTGTGAAATCATAAATTAACGCTGAAATTTCGTGCCAAAATAAGGAGTAATTTGACACCAATGTTATTAAAAGTACTTTAGTTTCTAATGACTCTAATACAAATATGAAAGTACTGCGGGTGTATTTGAACTGCACGAGAACCATTACCTTCAAGCGAAATGAACACCACTAGGATAGTAGCGAAAAGAAAGCTTGAAAAAAATCCATTACGTTTAAGCTTGAAAATTTAAGGCTGTTTTCGGCGATGATCGTCTCAAACAATTGATTGAAAGTTTTTGTGTTGCGAATCGATCGTTTGTACTCAGTGTTTCTTCGATTTGAAAAATAAAGCAGACCTTAAATCAACGATGGGGGTAAAGTAAAGTAAAGTAAAGTAGACCTTATTTAACGTCGATAACTCGTAACAGTAACTTTTAATCACTGACAAACCTGAGGTCGACGGTGTGCTCATTTTACTCCCCCCTCTCCATCAGTGCTCCGTTTTACGGGTATTTAAAGCTACTAGCTACACGGAAAGGAAAGGAGTCGAAACAAGGATGCGAGATCCGGGAATCGAACTCAGGACCTCTTGCACCAAGGCCGCGCACTAACCGACTGTGCCATCCTTGCTCCTTAAAAAGTTTCTAAAAAGCAAATTGTAAAAGTTTCTAAAGAAACTGTGGTGCTGCGTCGGTGGGGAAGTAGTATACAAAAATTTGGTTTTATCAACGGAGTTGATAATGTAAATTGGCCACCGTACAGAGATTCTAAATGCTAACGTTTCGAGCGTTAGCCCTTCGTCAGAGCGAAGCGATTCGCTCTGACGAAGGGCTAACGCTCAAAACGTCAGCTTTTAGAATCTCTGTACGGTGGCCAATTTACATTATCAACTCCGTTGATAAAACCAAATATTTGTAGACCTTACTGCGCCTTTCAATAACATGCGGACTCTTAAATTCAAAAGTCAACCGACAAATGCGTTTTTCGCTACCGTCAATCAAATATTCGGCGGCTCCTTCGGGCTTCCGACTACTGTCGAGCGCGCAGTAATCAAATCACATCGTTAAGCCCAGTTCCTTCAACATAGTCGGAAGCTGGGAGGAGCCCCGAACATTTGCTTGACGGTAGCAAAAAACGCATTTGACGGTTAACCTTAAAATTTAAGAGTCCGCATGTTATTGAATGGCGCAGTAAATCAGTTCAACCGAAAAACTACAAGATATGGGGTTATTCAAACGAAACAGCGCGGAAAGAAATGTAAATATGATATCAATCCCAAGCGAGCGCCAGAATTAGGTTTGAATCGCACGGGAGCAAAATGTTTCCACCATACGAATTCTACGCTCTTTAATTCTGTGAAGGGCCGCAAACATCTAAGCCAAAGCATGAAATTTATACGCTCCAGTTTCTCTTTGATAAGAATTTAACTCAGCCCAATACACTAAGCCTATCTTCTTGCAGTTTACTCAGGGTCTCAAGTTAACTTTCAGAATCTGGAAGTCCGTTGTGATTGGTCTTCGTAAATTCCAGTTTCGTGGGGAACCATTTCCGTTCCCAGAGCAG
>NC_090875.1:31409609-31417109 GCF_036669935.1 Montipora foliosa
CGATCATAGAATTTCTTAATTTCACCACATGTAATCACGTTTTCCACGAAGTGAGCTTTCAGTGGTTAAAGATCTACCTGAAATTGTCTTAAATATCGCGCTAAAATGATCGTTAGCCCACATCGAATTGTAGCTCGTCTTTCCCAAAACCGAATAAAGTAAAATAAACGTAAATCGTAGTTGGAGCCGAGGAAACAGAAATAGTTTACGGGGTAACGCCTTTGTTTACTTTTCACTTACCTTACCACAATGAAAATAAGCAAGCAGTTTTACTCAAACTGGATCCCCTTTTTTGCGTTTACTACCGGAAGGGTCTTCAGTCATACGTGGTATCATACGTGGTAAGTCATTTAGGTAATGATTCATCCACCACAAAAAGATTCCCAGCAATATTTCATTCACACTCACGCACAGTTCGTTCCGTAGTGTGTTCCGGAAAGAGACCGGAAGTGCTTACACCACGCACATGCGCAGACGTTTGACCGCTGTGTTAGCTCTGGCTGGTTCCATCAACAATCCGCGATTCACGGACTTCTAGACGTACTGCGCAGTCTTGACTTTTTCTTTGATCTTTTGCACGACGCGTTAAATTCTAGATTTAAGCGACCAACCTTGTTCCCAGGCTCTCTCTCTCTGTGTTCTCCTCCCAGAGCCTGGGAACGAGGTTGTCAAGCAACATCACATTGAAAGAAAAGAAGTACGAGCGTTTGAAGCTATCTGCGTTAAACGCCATAGGATCGTGGTAATCGTTCCTCCTTGCAGCCTCATCGAAGACCTGATTCGGCCGAACGATTATCTATGAGTAGTTGCCTTCGAGAAGAAAGGGAATTTGTTAAAGGAAATGGCTTCAAACAAGTATTGAGTCATTATTTCTGAAGAACAAGCTCTGTCTTCTGACTTCAGATTTTATGATTGACGAGTCATCCGTTCTAAACAACAATTTGTTCTTGATAGTTGTGGACGAACGTCAAAACACTCCAACATTCAATTTAAGATTTATTCTGCAAAACCGACAAACATTTGAGGCCTCTCTCTGCTTAGCTTTTCTGCCGCTCTTTTTACCTCTTTAGATTGTCGCTCATTAACTTAAAAGTGAATACAGTAGTTTTTCTGCGGTTTCCTTTCCGAAAAGTTGATTGAACTCGACATGCACATAAATTTTCCCACGCCGTTACTGTAGTTATTTGTGTGTTTATTTACATTAGCAATAAAAAAGGCGGAACCATCTGTCATATCACTTTCACTAATTAGATTAACAAATTTGTTGATTCTGAATGCGTCGGTGACAGCAACGGGTGTAGTCCCTTCTTTCCCTCCTCTTCCCAAGCCTCCCTGGGGTGTAGGGATGGCGCAGTGGTGAGGGCACTCGCCTCCCACCAACGTGGCCCGGGTTCGATTCCCCGGGAAGGCTCGGCTTGGCAGGCTCGGCGTCATATGTGAGTTGAGTTTGTTGTTTCTCTACTCTGCACCGAGAGGTTTTCTCCGGGTACTGCGGTTTCCCCTCTCCTCAAAAACCAACATTTGACTTGATTTGTGTTAATTGTTACTTTCAATTTGCAGTGTCCCCAATTAGTGCTTCAGCGCTAGAACGACTAGACACTTAAAATAAAGTTCCTTTCCTTTCCTTTCCTCGGAAATCCAAAATCCCTGAATCTGATTGGCTAATCGCGCGCTCGTAGCCGGTCCAGCTTTTTACGATACGGACCACGGTCCGAAACCTGTTCCGTACTGAGACTGTCGCAGCTAATTGAAAACGTTTTCACTACGGGGCGACACCTCTTAAAATGCAAATTTTCGCTTACTAACCGTTGCAAAGAGAAGGAAAAACATCAGCAGTGGAATAATAGGCCTGGTTATTCTTCAAAAAGGCGAGTATTCGCATGATTTTGCTTACAACACTTTGCTGGTTTGCTGTTTTCAAGTTGCTGGTTTTCTTGACATGCCGTTGAACTAAAACGACTAACTGCACAGCAGAGAGCTCAAATAATGAGATATGAGGGCAGAGACAGATGTTTCAGTATTTTCCACTAAAATTTTTCCTCCTGTTTTAAGAACTTTCGTTTCATTTTAAACAAGACAAATAATTTTAATACGTTGAACATTATTCTGCTGTTTGTACGAATTTTTCAAACATCATTGTTTAGTTTGTTTAGCTCGTTTCTCTGTGCTTGCTATGAAATATAACAGTTTTTTTTAATTGCACCAGGAGATATTTGAAGTTCTGTTTTATCGTTATCTATCATTTTTCTCTGAGCTTTGCGAACAGAGCACTTTTTAACTGTGACAGTGCGACGTAGAGCGCATAGAAAGACTTTGTGCAAACCAGTTTGCCTGGGTTTATTTTCAGAAAAAAACAGCAGAAAAAATAAATACGTTATTCACCGGCTTAGGTCAGCCCGTATAGAGAAAAACTGTGCCCTCGGCCTTGAGTACGTCACTCGGCCTTCGGCCTCGGGCCGTACTCAAGACCTCGGGCACATTTTTTCTCTATACGGACCTTCCAGCCGGTGAATAACATATGTATATCCTCACAGCCGTACAACCAGCCTTGCAGTATTATTTTGTTTTAAACTTTGATTTCTGAAGCAACATTGCACCAATCGTGCGTAGCGCGCCTAACTTGCCCCACAATAAAGAACTGCAACAAAAATAACAACATTTCCTAGTGATCGGTAACAGCTTCTTTAGTAAGAAGACGTTACGGAATCGTTGTATTTTTCGGGAAGTTTTTTTTCTTCTAAACGACGCTACACACTCGATTGCGAGAGGAAAGAAGATCAAAGAAAGTGCATGAAGTTATTGCTTGGACGAAAAATCCATGACGATAGAAATACAGTAGTGATCATTTAACTCGTGTTCGGATGCCTTGCGTATACAGACACTCGAGTCACAAAACACCCAACAATTTTGTTCTACTCCATCCAACGCAATTAACCACACAGCAGCGACCAGAAGCTAGCAATCTGTTTTTTTTTTTTTCCAAATGAACAATCTAACCATCACATTTAGTACTTATGACAGCTGTCAATCAATTAATCACCAATCCGTATTTCCTAGCCAAGTTGAGGACATCCTCTTCCGTTAACCCCAATGCTTCCAAATTTCGTTGTAAATATTGCAATAGATCATTGATAGCTGAAACAAAAAATAAAGTCAAAATGAACACATCAACGTCTGGGAGTAGAACAGAGAACTAAAACATTCTTTACGTTAGTAAAACGTTCTTTATATTTAAACACAAGTAATGACATCAGGCCTTAGTTTATCAAAGGCATTATCCCGTGGATAAGCCAAGATCTAGAGCATAAAATACAGGCCGTGCAAAACGTTGCCAGAGGTTTACTTAGACTCTCAAAGTCATTTAATTTTTTTCCCGCTAAGTGACGAGTGGTTGGGTTAATTTCGACTTCGTCGCTCACTTCAAGCTCGCTTGGCGCGCTTTAATTTCCCAATCGAAGCGGAGTGTTGAGAGAGCGACTTGGCGCAACTGTCTAGCCTTTACTTATATGTGCTTAGAATGTGAATATTCACGATTAAGTGAGCAAAAAATCAAGTCTTTGCACAAATTGAAACTGTCAGATAGACCTCTTACTAATCTAATTAAACTGCAAGTTATGGACCGAGTTTTTCCCGTTGATTTGCGGCCCAAGCGCCTTATCAACGGGGGAAAAAAAACAAGATCCGTAACTTACAGTACGGACCTAGAAACCAGGTTACTAACGTACATATTTATTATATCCCTGAGATTAATCCGTCAATCTGTTAGGTATACAATGTATCCTTTTCCACAGCCGCTCCATTATCCGTAATTTTCAAGACTACTTCCACGTAATTCATAACCGTACCGTCGCCGGAACAAATTCTGATCGGTCCCAAGTCAAGTCTTTTCGGTTACATCTAGCTTCAAAGTCTTTAAATCATCACTTAGAAGAAAAAAGGTGTTTATCAAAATTAAATAGCTGATTTTTACCGACACGCTTTGTTCAAACTTTAACCGGAAGTGGCCAGGTTAGTCATCTTCTCGGAAGTTTTTTCTTGGTAAAAAAGCCTCAACCTTAGTATTTTTTTCTTGATATTACTAAACCAAGGGCTGAACTTTGCAGGGATATTAAGACTTCCCGATATAAAACATGGGCATGGAAAACATAAGGTCTGAAAAACAGGTCATTTCCGGTTGCTTCCAATATGCTTCACATAGGTCCAAGTTGACATAACAGCCACTGGCTAACGATACATTCCCATGAGTTGATTTGTTTACCCATAAAAGGCTAAAAATAGTGCATTACAAAGATAGTTTTCGTTTTGTAATAATAATAATAATAATAATAATAATAATAATAATAATAATAATAATAATAATAATAATATGTGATCTGCTAATCGCCCTTTCTCGCAGTCAGAGACTGAATTACTAAGGGCGCAGCTCAACGAGGTCGGGCCGAAGGAGCTGTGCTGCCGGCCAGGCGCTCGGCCCCTGAACACGACCCATGTATGACCTCGGAGCACAGCACCACAGCCTGATGGAATAGGCCGGGAGTCGATTTTGAGGAGGGAGGAAAACCGGAGTACCCGGAGAAAAACCCTCGGAGTCAGATTGAGATCGACTGAAACTCAGCCCACATACGACCCAAGGCCAGAGTTGAACCTGGGTCACAGAGGTGGGAGGCACGGTTGATGACCACTAAACCACCCTGACCCTAAAATTAATTATACGTTGCTAAAAGAAAGATTGAAAAGTGGCCAAAATTGCACAGAGAATCAGCCTATGGGGACCCCCGAGGGGCTGACATCCAGAACTCGGCTAAAAAACGTTCATTGAAGCTGAAACTTTGGCATGTTACATAAGTCCACATAACAACACTGTGTACCAATTTTAAGTGAAATTGGCCAACCCTCATTTCCAAGTCTGCCCCGGTCTCTCAGGCAGAAGCTCTTAATATATCTTATTAGATGTTTTGGTGTGTAGTATCAGAAACCCATAAGGGTTGAAACGTGTAACGCGCGTTCACAGCTTCCGAATATTCAGTGCGAACTGATTGGTTGAATGTTTCAGTGCTAAGTACCATATTTGGAAACCCCTCGCTCTTGTTGTTCCAAATATGGTACATAACAAATTGTATATTCAGAAGCTTGTTTCCCAGAACACAAGGGGCCGTTACTCGTTTCAACCCTTATGGCTTTCTGGTTGTATCGCAGAGTATTTTTTTACGAGTTGTGCTGCATGTTGACGAGTCCGCTATGGCAAGTTAAAATGCAAATAACGAGTACAAATACTCAGCGATACTACACACCAAAACATCTAATAAGCAAGTTTAACTTATTATAAACAACCCAGAACGTGTGACTGATAGCGGGGTAACGTCAGCATCTAAACTAGTCAAACCAGTCCTCTACTGTACAGTAACGAAGTGTACAATAACTAACTTTATTTCATAGGTACTGAGATTTATCCACGAAAATTATAGTGAATAAAATTCGTACTGATTCTAAATGTAGCCAATCAGGAACAGGAATTACAAAATTTCACTGTGAAGAAATATCGTTCGTCCAATCAGCAACGCGAAAGACGAAATTTCACTAGTGATGAATGGACGTATCGAATGGAACGTCATCCGACAGCCGTTGCACAAAAACCGTGCGCTTTGAAAAATGGCAGAGGGAAGGTTTGCTTTTGTTTGCTCAGTTGAGGAATTTATTTGAGAACAAAAAAACAGAAATGCCGCTAAAAAAATGGAACGAGATGTACGATTGCTTGAACGACTTTTGAAAACGAAAGTCGAAGACAGGAAAATAAGTTATTCCAGCGGCAGGTACAAAACGCTGGTCACAGGGCACAGGACACAGGTCACAGGTCACAGGTCATTGTTTTACCTATACAGGAAGTATCCTAAACATTCATAAAAGCTCACGTAGGTCTAAAAACTTTTCTTTAGGCCTAATTAGGCCTAAAATTAGCTTTTTTGAATGTTTAGGATACTTTTCTTTAGGCCTAATTAGGCCTAAGTATAGCTTTTATGAATGCTTAGGATACTTTCTGTATAGGTTAAATAATGACCTGTGACCTGTGACCTGTGCCCTGTACCCTGTGACCTGCGTTTTGCACCTGCCGTTATTCCAGCGGTTAAGCTGAACAAATGTTGAATACATCAACCAATTTATCATCTCCGTCCGCACCAAACACGGCACGCAATGAATACGAGCCGACTTTCCTTCGAAGTCTAGTGGCTAGCTTCGAACGACAACTGAAGAAAAGGGGCTATTGCGCAAGCATAACAAACGACCTGGTATTTGAGAAAACCAGAGAGCTTCTTTAGTCCAAACAAAAACAACTAAAAAAGCAAGGAAAGGGAAATCAATCCAAAGCGCCGGTAGCTTTGACAAGCGACGAACTAAAAACACTCTTCACTTTGGGTACTTTGAAATACCTGAAACACAGTAAGTGTTGTAAATTTAATTAAACAAATTGTCGGTTGGGCGATTTTAAACCATTGTTTATTGCGTTTATCGCCCCACTCCATTTGTGCGAAATAAATTTGTCTTTCAAACACTGCCACGAAAAAAACCTCAGTACGTATGAAATAAACACACCGCAGCATGGAAAATGCTTTGTACGATTTTTATTCACTCGTTGTTTCGTATCAGAAAACTCACTCGTTCGCTGCGCTCAACTCGTGAATAAAAAACGTGCGCGCGCATTTTCCATGAATTAAACACTATGTACAATATCGTGGAATATTTGAACTCGTTTTGTCCGTTCTTTGTACAAAAACTAATAGGCTGATTTAGCAACAGAACGGGAACGTTAATGGCGACGTCGCGCGCAGCAAAACTACCAATGAGAATTTAGAATAGAGAAGAAAATAGTGGAGTCTACTCTATTCTGAATTCTCATCGATGTTTTTTTCTGCACGCGCCGTCGCCACTGACGTTCCCGCTCTGATGCTAAATCAGCCTAATACAGTTGGATATTAACACGCCATAATGTTGTCAACTCCAAATACCAAATTTCGTCTAGCATTTCCATACAAACTCAGCCTTCACCAGTTTGAGTTAGAAGCAAACTGGAGTCGCATCTACTTTTAAACATTAAGGTGATTCCCAGTTGCTTGTCACTAATGTAAGAAGCAAATAGCTTCTTGTTCGAAAAGAAAGTTTAGCTTTTAACTTGTTGCGTGTTCAACGAACAATCTTGTGAATTAAAGCAAAAAGAAAGGTGATATTTTGATTGTGGTAGCTTTTTATCGACCCCCGTTGCTACAGAATTATTCTTATTTTTATTTTTTTATTTTCTTTTTTTTATTTTTATAGTTTGTTTAACACAAATATACAAAAATGACAAAAAGGCTTATTGGGGGTTCTCGGGAGTTCCAGCACGACGCGCGGGACACATGAGGAAAGGGAAAATCTCGCGCGTCAAACTCGCGCCCCAACACCCGCCAAAGCACCAAAATAGCATGTTTTGTGCTGGAGGAAACTTTTCCTAACCCACCTTTTTTGTCC
>NC_090875.1:31439609-31447109 GCF_036669935.1 Montipora foliosa
TTTTCAAAAAATTGCGCCGTAAATTTTGATGAATTCTAGGATTGAAAGCATTGTACATGAACGTTTTTTTTTCTAGGTATACAACTGAAAAGTAATCATTATACAATAATCCCGTTTTTGAAAGGTACTACTAGATAGTTAACCTATAAAATTATCGGTATCAAACTGATGAAGGGACGTATTTATAAGATTCTCCAAGAAAACGTTGAAAATGTAAATTTTTGAAGGGATTTGCCCTTTGACTGACTAGATCCCTTTAAAATGTATGTGAAGTCAAGCAGATCTGAACTATTTTTTGGCCTCTTGGTTTTTGGCAAAAACCAATTTTAATTAACCAATTAACATCAAGCTGTACTTTTCAACAACATCACTTCAATTCAACTACAGTAACTACGAAAATACTCAAAATATCATATCCATGTTATTTTGTCAACGACAGGAATTATGGAATGTAATTTCATCCAAATATGCAAGATTCCAATGAGTAAATATTTAGAAAATTGCTTCATGGTAAAAATTAAACTAGCGAAAATAAAGGACGACGATAAGTAACGACGTTTCGAAGTCGTTATCCTGGCTTCATTTTCAAGTCAAAGACAGGATTACTTTAAAACGTCATCATTCATTTTCGCTAAGAAAATAAGAAAGCGTTTTGATTCCTGTGTTTAAGCCACAAACCAAGTGAACTCCAGCAAATTTAAAAAAACACATTGCGCCCCGTACTTGACAAATTTGATTGCTTATAAGATTCTTTGAAACCATAGACTTGCATGGTCATCTAAAAGAGAGAAAAGAAAGACCGGAAGTCCAGTACATGAAAGGTTCTTCCGTCTCGATGACTCCACAAACTCTTACAATAATTTGTCTCCTTGTATGTGTCAACTCAAAGCAGCTGTATCATGGGTAAGTTTGTTTTTATTTTTGTAATAATGAATTTCTTTCCTCGCCATTCCTAAAAAGCTGGCCTGGTTTCTCAGTCTGACGACAAGGTTACGTATGTTACAAATGCATCACTGATACATACTTATAGTCCAGTGAGCTTGCACATATGACCTTGGAAACTTCTCACCTTCAAACCTGCTCGTTGTCGTTATTGACGGGAATTTCACAAGTGTGATCGAGCCTTTGAGCTCCAACGAAACTAAAGTTATGTGATAAGTCCTTAAATTGTAACTATTTCATCCATTATGTTTGAATGATTTAATAATACCATCCTCTTCAATCGACTAAATAGGCCAGTTTCGTATTCTAACGGTTGGACTGGATCTAGCGTGAAATGGAGGCTAAGGCGGGCAAATTAATTTGCATTTGAAAAGATTTGCCCACATTAGCCTCCATTCCATGCTAGATCCAGTCCAGCCGTGAGAATTCGAAAATCGGCTATGTCAAGTCGTCTTCGTAATTGTTTCATCCACGATTTTATTTCAGCTATTCAAGACTATTTAGTGTAGTCTGTGTAATTTATCTTAATATTTTAGGATTTTACATTTAATATCTTAGAATTTTTTTTTTGTGTATAGCCAGGAGCCCATGACTAGGAGCTTACAACTTCATTGCATCTATGAAACGGACTTTTTACAGACCAAGTTAATTGTACGGTTTGATTTTCCCGCGAAACCGGACCTTTCCAGCCAATCACAAGTCTTGCATGAGAAATTAATCCACATGGGAATGAGGATTGGCACTCATGCAAGCCAAATCGTATTTGAGCACTCGTCTAAAAGTAGCTTGATCTGTGAAAATGCCGTTACACAAACCTAGTATTAAAGCTGTAGGCTCCTAGTCATGGGCTCCTGCTATAGCTGACTTGTTTGTCTCCGGCCAGTTGCGATTTTTGAAGCTGTTGGCGTTGTGTGCCGTTGGCCCTGAAACCCCCTATAGGAAGCGGTTAATTAAGTAGGTATGTAAAAAAGGTAATTCGCTTAACAAAGGCTTTGACCTAAAGTATAACTATATATTTTTTCAGGCACAAGGTTGTTCGCGTTACTCCTGAGACGAAAAGACACATGAGTTTCCTATCCTCTCTGCGACGCCAATTTACAAACGATGATGTAAGTACAATAATACAATTTAATGTAGGCTTTTGTAGCAATTTTGCAAGGTCAGTAGTCGATGGTTTGTTAAACGGCTATCAAGTGAAACTATGATCCTCCCAGTTATGAACGCAATTTTAGCAATTGCGTAGAGAAGCCTGCATAGCTTCACTTGATTTCATATCCGCAGTTTTATATATATGATTCATTTCATATATCATTTCATTCGTTGATTCATTCATCACGGGACCATTAGAACCCACAAATGACCAGCTCCCAACGTCAGTCGCTTCATAGGTCAGATGGTTAAAACGTCGCACCGGTATCGCGAGGTCACGGGTTCAAACCCCTTTGAACTCCTGAATTTCTCAGGCTTCTCCACGCAATTGGTACAGAGCCCGGTAAGTGCCATGGTTATCATTCTTTTTTTGCCAACTTTTGTGGCAACTTTTTTGTTGACTTTTTTTTGCCGACTTTTGTGACAACTTTTTTGCCGACTTTTCTGTCGACTTTTTTTGGCAACATTTTCATGTCGACTTTTTTGTCGAGTTTTGTGTCGAGTTTTTTGTCGACTTTTTTGTCGACTTTTGTGTCGAGTTCTTTGTCGAGTTTTTTGTCGACTTTTGTGTCGAGTTTTGGATTAATTTCTGATTAAAATAAAAGAGCGTTGAAATCGTTCATAAAACAAATTATGTCAACTTTTTTTACATGCATGCATTCGCGGTTTTGGCCTCTCAGTTAGATGCTGGCCAACATGGCCGCGTTTGTTTCTGTTATTCTCTTTACAGCTGCTTTGAGAACGTTCACATGTGCAGGTGTTCGGCTTCCAAACTAAATTCCCACATTGCAAGATTACTTTGGCAGACGTAATGATATCATTGAAAACTATTTTCATCTTGGCCTGGAGTACTCAGAGATTTTGTTGTTTCTTGGATTATTTCATGGCATAACTCTAAGCCGTAGACAATTAAAAAGGCTCTTGAAAGCCAAAGGACGTGGAAGAAGATTGAAGAAACCCATCAAAAAAACTCAATATAAAAGTCGACAAAAAAGTCGACACAAAAGTCGACTAAAAACTCGACAAAAAAGTCGACACAAAACTCGACAAAAATCTCGACACAAAAGTGGACTAAAAACTCGACAAAAATACTTGACACAAAAGTCGACATAAAACTCGACACAAAACTCTACAAAAAAATGTTGACAAGAAAGTTGACAAAAAAGTCGGCCAAAACAAAGTCGTCAGAAAAGTGGACAAGAAACTCGACAAAAAACTCGACTGAACGCTTTAAAAAAAGAATGATGACCATGGCACTTACCGGGCTCCGTACAATTGCTAAAATGGCGTTCATAGCTTCACTTTATTTCATATCCGCAGTTCATATATGATTCATTTCATATATCATTTCATCGTGAGAACTTGGTTATGTTCACGTACAAATGGGAATGACGTCCTTCTTGAAGAGCTATTTTCTCAGTGGTAAATCTTGAATACTCGGAAAAATCCGAGGAGGGAGTCGAATCTACGACCTTCGTGGGTTCGTAGGTCGTGAGTTCGACTCCGAGCCCCTGAGAAAGGAGTACTCGGGTTTTTCCGAATATAGGCGAGTCACCACTGAAAAAACATCCTCTCTACATTTTCTCTTCGGGGGTTAGCAATCCAGCTCAGTGGGCATTTCAATAGGCCCGTTGCATTACGGTGTCACGTGACCTTCTTGATCATTAAAAATGCTCGCGGTACAAAATAGATACCAGAAATGGAAATATGGCGATGAAATTAGGTGAGAGATTTTACAGTGATTTTAGTGCTTTAAAATTAACTTATATCTATATGGAAAACAGTTGCTGGATGGCAAGCTTTGCCATCCAGCACAAAATTGTTTTGCATTTTTCAAACTTCCAAATCGCTTTAAAATTAAGAACTTTCCACTTCTGGCATCTATTTTGAACCACGACCACTTTTTATGATTGACAAGGTCAAGTGACACGGTCATGCAAAGGGGTCAGTAGGCAGCTATTACGCAAAGGGCCCACAGTGAGAGGTCATACTTATTTCTAATTTATAGGTGGACTTTTGGAAACAATTAACACGCAAAGGAGAACCTGTAGATATCCGTATTTCACCAGGGAACATATACGACAACATCACGCAACAGTTGTTGACCCACGATATCAAGTTCAAAATTCAAATAGCTGACTTGCACTCATTTATTGACGAACAAAATGGTGAATCGAACAGAGGCCGAGGACCGCACGCATGGTTTGATAAATATCATCCGCTGGAAGAGGTATGGATACAACAATAGACTACAGCTGAGGTTGCCTAAACTCTGGGCGGTTCGTGGATCAATCATACCTAGATAGCTGACATTTGTAGTAGCGTTCAGCTGAAAATGGTCTGCTTGAACACTAAGAGGAATAGCCTGCCGTGGGAAACACGAACACAATTGTTCAAAAAAATTCTTCCCATTAAAATTCTTATACGAACGTTTCATAAAAGCTTTTTTTTTTTTTAATCTCAGTGCGAATTTCTTTATGAATAAGACCAGTGGGTTTGGACGTTTTTGCTCCAAAACACCTCCAAATGCCGGAAAATGCTGTTTGTTCCTAGGAAGGAGAAATAAGAGACTGATTCGAACGTTTCGGAGAGTGCCATTTTCATGGAATCAGTGCGTTTCAAAGTTTTTCCGCAAAAATTATTCAAAATGCCTCCTACGGTTCTTTGTTAACTTCTATTATCTTTTAAACTGCGAAAAGATTTTCATATTTTTCCTCAAAACTCATTTCTTTCTGCTTAAGATCTTCTCCTGGCTTCAAAATAAAGCTGATAACTGCAAGGAGAGATGCCAGTTATCAGCAATCGGAAAGTCCATTCAAGGGAGAGAACTTTACGTCCTTAAGGTGAGAGATTCAAAAGGGAAAGTTTATGCGATCATTAATGATTGGCAGGTCTCAACTATTTTACAATTTGCTCCTACTGAAAAGTGAACGTAATATTTTTCTTCTTTTCTCATTCATTTTGGGTTGTTAGGAAGTCATCTATGCTAACAGACACACTGCCATGTTTTCGAGATCTTCTCGTTCACTTACCTCCGTGATCTTCTTGTTTGGAGTCTCAAGCGTGCCTGTATTGTTTAGCTTATTTTTCTTTATTCCTTTTTCTTTTTGTGGTCCAATAAACTTGGTAAAGTAATACAAATTAAACGGTAATAAAGAGCTTTGAATAGTATAAACACCCCCAAGGAAATTCAATAGTGAAATGACTGGGGGCATTTTCTTCACGGTTTCTTTCAGATCCAAGCAGAGCGTCTAAACCCAAAGCCTTTGATGTTCATCAACTGTGGAATCCACGCTAGGGAATGGATCTCACACGCAATGTGTTTGTTCCTCATTGATCAAGTATGGATTTTTTTGCTAATTTCTTTGATTCCTTGTTTTTGTGGTAGGTTCACATATTTTGAAAAAGTTCTATTCTGAGTGGAGAATATATGAATGGTTATTCTTCAGTGATATTTTAACCCATCTCAAGTAAGAATAGCACGAAGCAGTCTTGGATTGAGGATTCCACCTAAATTTATTGGCGGAATTACGGATTTGATTTCTAAGAACTACATGCAGATTCTAAAGCTCTTTATTTTCCAAGATTTCAAAATTTTAAATTTTATATAGAATGGGTGATTATCACCACATACAAAGATATGTTTTCTCTCTAGCTGATAGCCAATGATTCAGACGACGTTGCATTGCAGAGGATAATTAGCAAAGTGGATTTTGCTATCTTGCCAGTTTTTAACGTCGATGGATACGTCTACACTTGGAAAAAGGTAGGAAGAACTTAAACTGAAACAATTAAGAGACTGCATTGCTCAGGAATCAAACATAATTGAAGAGATACGACCTATGTTCGACGAAGAGATGGGTAGCAATGTGTTAAGTCAGAGAAAGGAATGGGTGTAGTCCAAAACAGAAATTAATGGAGCACGAGAGAGAAAAAATTGAGGCACGAGGAAGCAAACGATGAGGTCATATGTAACGAAAAAAAGAAAGAAAGAAAACTCTCTTTAACGAAGAACTTGTGACACGCATTTACACCTAGCGCGCTGTGGCCTTTACAGGTGGAATAAGCCAAGCTACTTGTTGATTTGTTCGAGGGAATCGAAAAACGAGTTAATGTCCATGGGAGAAGCAAATAAAGCGCGATAGACGAACGAAAGAAGCACGAGGGAGAAACAAATGAGGTATTTAAGATGAAAGGAGAACGAGCGAAGCAGTGACCTTAATCGCTCAATTAACAAATTCTCTAAGAAGACCAATGTTGTACTTTGTCATGAATAGGATCGTATGTGGCGAAAAAACAGAGGTGTAAACCCTGGTTCTAAATGTGTGGGAACAGATCTAAATCGAAATTGGAGTTTCCACTGGGGAGGTGAGTTTGAACTTTTCCCCCAATTCGTCTTAAGTTTAGACCACGAGCATTGCCTCTTTCGCCACTTAGTTCGGCGAGCGTACAGCGCAAAAAAGACCTGGGCAAGGAAAGGGACCGCGGAAAATCTGAGCGGCGAATCGAAAGAGGGAATGCTTGTAGTCTAATTATCTTAAGTTTGCTAGCTTTTGCTATCACTGAAAGAGTTGCATTTTCAGCTTGTGACATTTATGAAAACTTTGGTATCTAATAAAAGCCTTAACTTGTGTTGACAGCATCGCATCCGTTTTCTTATCATTATCATTAATCATCAATTTCTCCCATGGAAACAATTTTCTCGAAATCTTCTCGGCCAAGCCCACTGTTCTTAAGTGCAAGACCACTTCCGTTGCCATCCATGGCTCCAGCTTCTCTGTTGCTCAACAATGTAGGTTAACCACCTCAAACGAAATAAGTTTCCCAATAGAATGCGACCAATCAAGCAGACCAAAGACCAAACGTGTTTGATAGCATTGGCGTCTGTGTTCTAATTATTACGATAAGGCATGTTGTGGCTTTATGTGTACGTCCAAAAACTGTGATCATTGTATACGTTTAAACCACCGGCTGCATTCGTAAACAGAAACAGTGCAATTCGAGGCAATCGTAAATTCCAGTAGAATCATATGCATGACGTTGTACAGCGTTATTAAAGAGTCTGTGTCACACTATTTTAGGGTGTTTAGGAGAAATCTCTAATTAATCCTGAATTTAAATCTCGATAAATAGCAATGTGGAGTTCCTTTACTGATAAAACTATCGTTACGTCACAAAGAAGATAAGTCGGAGCAAAAACGATCTCTATCCAGGCAATTTGCCATAAACTTGAAAAACGTTGGGCCGACTTTTTTCAAGATCACTTAAATGCAATCCGTTTCAAAATTGTCCGTTTGTGTCCATCCGTGCTTCTCTTTCCTATTGTTGTATTTCGTTTATGTTGTTCAACAGTATCAGGTGGTTATTGCAATGCTTCATTCTATTTTTTGGGCATTTTGGCTGTCATCA
>NC_090875.1:31452109-31457109 GCF_036669935.1 Montipora foliosa
CCAGTGCTTTTTGGCTGTGAAAAAAAGATCCAAAGCACGCAAATTCTACTTGATTCTAGCACATTTTATTTCTGACCATGAGCTCATTTTAAGTTTCTCATTTGTCAATCAACGAGTCAGCTACACTTTCATTGCGTCGACTAAAGCTTTCAAGCCCTCAAACGTCTCCTCTCCCGTAGGGATTATTTGTTCAGGCGGAAGTAGGAAACCGTATCGGCCTGTGTCACGCAACTCGACTGAGAATGAATATTTGACGCCAAGAATGCCGTATGTCCAGTCTTCTGACCCTCCAGACGCCGCATCTGACACAAATAAAACAATTATTGAAAGAGCTTGCCACTTCTCAATGACCTTGGAAAATGGTTACCCTCTTGGTCCTTACTCGTTGTGTACGAGTTGTTTACAAGACGCCAAAGATAACCCCTATTTATATCCAGTCATTGTTCGCATCATTTTAGCTATCCAGTTACCAACGTCATCCAGCCAGGAACAGTGCTCTCGCCCGTCTAATGGACGAATGACGTCACATCACACCAGTTTACAGTAGCTATGAAACTAAGAAACACCCAAAAACACAACGGCGCACATATTTTCACCTCCGCCTCTACCTGCCTACCTACCTCTTTGCGCATAAAGTCTGTAACAAAAGTCTGCAACAAGGCTATTTGCACGAAAGAGCACTATCAGCCGCTATTCCAACCCCTAACCTGTAGGATCACCACCCTTTGAGCTGTTCAGCATAGGATCAATAGGCTATTTCCGAGTTCATGTCTGCCTCCTTTTCAAAGTGAGTCTAAGTGCGAAGTTTTTGTGATGGTAATTAGTTCTACTTTACATATGAATGAAACTAATTCTTCGCACTTAGACTTGCTTTGAAGAGGAGGCAGGCATGAACTATTACTAGACTTTAGCCAACAGCTTTAGGGGCTGGCTGGAGTACGCAAGCCAAAACAACAAGACAAGATGGCGACCCAAAAGCCAGGAACATATTGTTAGAGTAGACTAAGAGCAGTCCCATTTTCGTGGCCTAGTTCATGGAGCGCGGGACGAAAAGAAAAACAGACAACTCGACGGAATGCGCACGCACTCCCTCGACTCCATATTTCGAGCGTGCGGCCTCAGTTTTTTTGGGTCTTTGGTGATAGAGCAGTTTTCAAATGACTGTCGCAAAGAAATTACGTGATCGCATTTGCTGCGTTTTCTGATTAGTTTAAAAATCTCGATCTCTCGTCAGTTTATCAACCAATGAAATGGAGAGCAAAAACCAATCGCAACTTGCTCGCGCGATTTTTCCCGCGCTTTGAGCAAGTTACACGGAATTGCTACGAATTTTGATTGGTTCATTGCGCTGTTTGCAACTGCTGCGATTGGTCGAAGTAATTACTTTGGTATTTGTTTTACGACCCTCAAATTGAAAACCGCTCTTAAGTAGTCGGTAATAAAACAATCATTCAACTCCTTACAAAGCAAGTATGCTGATGATCCGTATTGGAAACGTGTGCCGTGTTTCCTATAGATAGCTTCGGCAGCTTTCTTTGCAACTCTCAACTGAAATGAACGCAAAAAGATGTGTAAGAGCATGCCCAGACAATAATACTCCTCGGATAATAAACAGGTAATAAAACAAATTTGTTTGTATTGAAGAAAAGGGGAAAATCTAAATCACAAAAGGAAGAGCTTCCTCAGATTTGGTCGTTGTTTTTTTTTTTTTTCTTCATGTTATTTATCTCCTTGTTTAAAAGGGGCTGTGTCACGGCAGTTCTGCCGAGTTCATTTTGTATAGTTTTACCGGGTTACTCATCCCTTCTCGCTATGCAAGTTAATGTCAACCCAGAAATTACTTTTCAACAACATAAATCAATGATTCGTGACAAAAGACGTCTGTCGAGCATGCGTAAGTTAAGATACAAACAGTAGAGATAAACGTTGAAAATCTGTTGGGCTGAACAGTTTTCCAAAACTCCAATAGTCCATTTTACAGTTCTTTGCTCTGCGACCTAGTCTATGAATGGCTGCGAGGCTGCCGGTGACCTTGCATTGATACAGCCCCGACTGCTTTTATCATGCAAATTGTGTTGTTGTAATTCTAATTAGTCCGTATTAACATTACAAAAGCACGGAGGTTTGTATCAAAACATGGTCAACGGCAGCCTCGCTTCCATTCGTAGGCCAGGTAACTTAGCTACAACTGTAAAGTGGTCTATTGCAATCCATTTTAATCTTTTTCACTTTTTCCCATGCCTGCCCCCTTTTGCGTTTGCTGTTTTATTCAAGCCCTCCTTTGATGTTCTAAGTAGTTAGCTTTAATTAAAGAGAGGATGGGGGAGCTTGATCGCGAAGGGGCGGATTATTTCATATAGGGAAACCCATAACCCATCTTACAGAAAATGGTATCAATTCTCCATAAAGAACTAGAACGCAAACTGATGTAACAGTTCAAGCATATGGAGTTAGATGTTCGAGCTTCCAGCACGTGAAGAAACCATACCAGATAAGTCCACATGAAGTGTTGCAATAGACCTTATTCACGATAGCCGCCATGTTGGACTCTTGCCTTTATCATGCAAATTAGCTACACATTTCTGAGGGGGCAAACAACACAAGTTCGAGAGATTATCACAAACATCTTAGCCACACAGATGATTCGTTTCACGTTCATTAAATGTTTATCACCTAAGTAGTAAAATCGAATGCTTAAGTTACTTCGATGTTTTTTTAGTGAAAAATGAGCAGATAACAAAGTAGACTGTCAAAATATCGGAGTCAATCAAAAGATATCAAATTATTATAAAAGGTACTTAATTCTAAATTCTAAAATGTACTTTTAGCAATGTTAATTCAATATTTCGACGAGCCGATTTTCCGCAATTTGCTTTTATTCCAATGTTTGCCCCCCCCCCCCCCCCTTTCCCCCAGCATAACACATGGCTAATTTGCATGACAATTTGAAAACCAACATGGCTGCTATTGTAAGTTAATAACTGTCTTCCTCTGAAAATGAGGGGGGAGGGGGGGGGGGTTATTGGAGAGAGGAGCCTTATAGAAGATTAGGGTCTTTACGATCTACGACGACGACGACGACGACGGCGACGGCGACGGCGACGGCGACGGCGACGGCGACGTCGACGTCGACGAAAACGTCACCTCAAAACATAACTTTGCAAAATCGTAAATTTCTCGCGGTTAGGCCATCTCGTTCGAGTCGTACAATGTAGGCGAAGTATCCTAAAAATAAATTGGTACGAGCGATTTCTGAGTAAAAAACAGAGACTGAAAGGGTCACAATTGTGCGCTCGCGTTGTCGTTAAATAATGGTAATTGAACTGAGTGAAGTGCAAATTGGTCTGAAATCATACGTGTGATTTCAAAAATCGAACGAGCGCACAGCGCGAGTTACCCTGCGAGCAGGTGGTTTCTCCTTCGCTTCCCGAGAGAGAAACCACTGCGAGCAACCGTTGGTCTCTTTGAGTGTGCCGCCGTCCAGCGCCAAGGACGAATAAATTAAATTTAAACCGGTAAAACGAGTTAGTAAACTTGTTTTGGCGCTTGCGCGTGCGTTCAGTTACGTAACTGCTGCGTTTGGACATAGTTAATGCATGGAGATGGTTATGAAACTGGACAAGTTCCTTTGTTTCATGTTTTTGTCCGTATTTTTGGCCTTTACCCTGCACAAAACACACCTTTTTTTGAGAAGGTAACCAATAAAATCCTTTGATTAAATTATGCGCAACTAATTTGCGAGCCCGTGCGAAGCGAAAACAAAAGATTGTGCAGGGTCACGGTCAATTCAACATCCATTGCAACAACATTGTTCTCGCTTTTGAAATAATTTATAAGGCTTCATAACCAGTCCCTCGATTAACTATGGTTTGGACATAGTTAATGCATGGAGATGGTTATGAAACTGGACAAGTTCCTTTGTTTCATGTTTTTGTCCGTATTTTAACTATGGTTTGGACGAGCTTGCTGTGTAGTGATTTTCCGCGAAAGAAGACGAATTGACGTCAAATACATCACGTGGGGTCCGACGTACTTCGCACATGCTCGATAGAAAATCAAACGGTTGCTCGAAGTGGTTTCCCTCTCGGGAAGCGTGAATTCGATTTGAAATCACAAGTATGATTTCAGACCAAAATTGCACGACATGAAGTTCAATTACCACTTTATTACATCCATTTGGAAATCACACAATAATAATTTAATCACTAAAATACAGGATTTTAGTTAGTACCAATATTTTGTTGACCCAGCTGGCAACAAAAGTTGCAAATTCGCCACACAATGGATTTCTTGGGCTTTCATTTTCCTGCAATTTGATTGGTTACCTTAAACAAGCCTTGAAATCTGATTGGTTGTTTTGTTTTAGAGCTGTTAGCTGTTTTCTCATTGGCTGGGGAAATGGTGCGATTTAGAGCCAAAAAAAGTGCAATTTGGGAACAAATCGCATTGCCGAGAGCCAATAAGATTGCAAGGATCACCAGTGATTTCTAAATGGATGTAATAAAACCTCAAATTTGGTGATTTCACGTCGATGTTGTGCAGAGTACCACACAAATTATGTGCTAAAATGCGTGCCGCACGTGCAGCACGATTACTTTTTCCTCTTTTAACCAATGATATTGCTGTTTCGTGACATTCTCATTGAAGACCGTGTCTTAGATCGAAAAGTCCCTATTAACGGTATGCGTTACCTGTTCATTATGATCAGGAGAGTTTTTGCTGGTATATCCCCAGGGAATAAACCACATTTGACTGTATGCATGAAAATCAATAAAGCCTTTTAATCTCCCTCCTCTGTTTAGTCCCTCCAGATAGTCGCGAACGTTCTTGGTTTCCACTTCTGAAAAAGCCCCTGATCCCCTGTATGTAGAATCACAATGGCGCGCGCTTGCACCAGATCCTGATAACAGTAATCGGTAACAGTTATATATACGGGTTACAGTTTTAGACTCGTTGGTATATGCCCACCACTTTCTCCTCAATCAATCAATCAATCAATC
>NC_090875.1:31462109-31477109 GCF_036669935.1 Montipora foliosa
ATTAACCGTCACTGAAGCTTGAAAACCATAGTTTGACAATCATTTCTTCCACAAAAGAAATTCGTCAATGCGATTTGCATAAGCATGCACCAGTTACGCAAATTATGAACAAAGTGCTGCGTCGAGTATCGGACGCGACAATACTAGCATACCTGGTCAATTATAAACATGCAGGTGGCAGGAGAGACCCATTCTCTTGCGTGAATACCACACTGAATGAAAAACGCCGGTTTGTTGTAGCGCCTAGCTCCTGTGATCTACAATAAACAAATGCAGCAAGCAGATCGATGAACAGATGGAATAATCATCGAAGATTAGTTACTCGAATCCATGACCATGAGATTGCGCCTCCAGTCCATTATGCAAGCGAAGTCAGTCATTAAGCCAAATGGGAGCTCGGGTGCAGCGCCAGTTCCAATAGGCTATTTCCTAGTTGCTGTTTGCCTCTGGTTCAAAACGAGTCTTGGTGCTAAACCATTCAAATGATAATGAGTTTTATTTGCGTGAAAACACACTACTCATTTCCATTTGAATGGTTGTGCTCTAGGACTCGCTTTGAAACCGAGGCAAACAGCAATTCGGAAATGGCCTAATAATATTTCACAGCAACCTCGTTCCCAGGGTCTCTTTGTCAGTGAGGGAGACCTTGGGAACGAGTTTGATCCCGCAGGAGGCCAAAGGTGGCAGTCTAAATCGCTGAATGATCTTCAGATTGAAGAAGAAAAATCCCGCGTTAACCGAAGCACTCAAACCCGTTGGTCAGCTGACCAAACTTTTACATCACTCTACAAAATGAAAACATGTGGGAGGAAAAAGGCAATTCGCACACACTTGGGACACCTAGAAAAGCGTAATTTTAGATGGAAAAGATAATATCAAAAACCTCGCCTGCATTTGGCTTAGTCCAAAGGGCTTCCATTACTTGAGGAGTACTTTAATAATTTATGCATACGATAGTCAACAGGAACGATGTACTCGGGTCACCTATCGATCCCGATAAAGTTCAATCGTTGGTTAATTAGTACTGGATGTATAATTAATAGCCCTTATTCACGATAGCCGCCATGTTGGTTTTCAAATTGTCATGCAAATTAGCCATGTGTTATGCTGGGGGGCAAACATTAGAATAAAGGCAAATTGCGGAAAATCGGCTCGTCGAAATATTTTAGAATTTAGAATTAAGTACCTTTTATAATAAGTGTATATCTTTTGATTGCCTCCGACATTTTTACTTTCTACTTCGTTATCTGCTAATTTTTCAGTAAAAAAAATAGAAGTAACCTGTGTAAGCATTCTATTTTACTACTTAGGTGATAAACATTCAATAAACATGAAACTAATCATCTGTGTGGCTAAGCTGTTCGTTATAACCTCTCGAACGTGTGTTGTTTGCCCCCTCAGAAGTGTGTAGCTAATTTGCATGATAATAGCAAATCCAACATAATTCACATTGAGAGAATGTGAGGTATGAGAACGAGTCCCTGTTTTCGATAATAATTATTTGAAATCGATTTTAGATCCCGCCCGTGCTACGACAATTGACCAATCAGGTGCCTCTCTAAAAATAGCTGCGAAGCTAAATTTAGATGTTGAAAAACTATCATTGGAGAATCCATTCTCTTGCCTCACCCTATCTTGCTGATGATTTAATTTAGTTTTGGTTTCCAACTTACTTTAATAGCCAGCATATTCTTCCCTTCGTGAGAGCGACCAAGATATTCAATGGAAGCCATGCTTCCGTAGATGTTTTGGATTTCGTATAATTTTGAATGGATCTGAAAAAAAAAAAAAAAAAAGATGGAAAATATTCTAAAATTGATGACGATAAAAACGGATTGCAAATTTGGGTTTTTGAAAAATGTTTAGCGTAATAGTTTTTCAAAGTTTTTCTCTGTTTTTCGCGACTTAACTTATGTATGCTGGACAGACACCTTTTGTCACAAAGCCTTAAGTTGCGTTGGTTTTTTTGAGAGAGGAAACCGGAATACCCGAAGAAAAGCCTCCCGGAGCAGAGTACAGAACCAAGAAATTCAACCCACATATGACGCCAACGCTCGAATGCAAGGCGTGTAAGGTTGAACCCCCCTGTCCGAGTGTTTAAAAGTCCGAAACTTGCTGCACATTGATTCAGCAGCGTATACATGCATTGCATTCTTAAACTAGTTAGTCGTTGACGTCATTTTCACCTCGATCCAGGTCTCTCAAGATTTTAAAGTTAGTAATGGCGGACCATAAAATAGAAAAATTACAGTCCAAATAAGCAGATGTATTTTTTTTTAATCAAGGCTTTAAAACTTCAGTCACTTCAGTAGTGTTTAGTTAACATGGTTTATAGATCTTAAGCAAAAGGAGAATTGACTTTTTGGTCATAGTTGCACTTCAACTCGTTTCATGCATTTGTGAACAAACCTGACTACTGTTCCTTTTTTTTAATTAACCTGAACGCATCATCAGACATGCGAATCCCTGCCGAAGAATGCAAGTTTATTCCCATGGCCGACCTCAAATTTGCGGCCCACAAGTTAACAAATCGAATGTGGTTCAGGGTTGTCTGTACTCTGTTTTTTATCACAATATGCGGTCAAAATGTTGTGCGCCTCTTGAATCCACAACAAATTCGATTTATTTTTTGTTTACCAAAATATTCAACATTATTTCAGAGCGTGACCACGATCGTGACACAAAGAAAGAGCAAGGGTTGTCTTTCACTTTCTCGCGCAATTTGAATGGTTTTAATGATATTCCCAAAATGAGGCGAGTAGCGTTGCCTGGACTCTTATCGACAACGGCACTTTTGTCAGTCAGATTGCTAGATTACAAGCAATTGTGGTTTAAAAAACAAAAAACAAGCAAAACAAAAAAGAATCGTCCACCCTACTTCTGCCAAATTATGATATCGACTGTGGAAGCTTCCATCACGTCGTGTTTGCACTGGCTCAAGTCCTCGTTTGATCAACTTTTGCACATCGTTGATGTGAACTTTGAATTCGATACCATCGCTTTTCAGCAGGGATGATAGAGTTGAAAAATCTTTGTCAGATATCAGAATGTCAACAGGTTGATGGATATGGCTGGGCTCTTTCCAAAAATCAATCTAAAAAAAAAGATAATTCTTGATTTGAAACCACGTGACCAGAAATCTCTTGACACGCCGATGACAATGACCTTATAAGGGAATCTTCAGTGACGTCATTAATTGCATTTTGTTTCATTAACATACGAGTTTGCTCTCAGGAGCTTCATTTTGAGTTTTGGGTAAATGCAGTTGTTTATCCTTACATGGGGAGCAGCATTTGGGTGACACTTTGCGACATAATTTGTCTGTATTCCGGAATACGAGTGATGTTGAAGGTCTTGAAGTTGGTTATTGAAATCGGTGAGCACACAGGCAGCCCAAGCTCAAAATATTAGGAGTTATCTTTCTCTTTTCTTTTTTTTTTTTTTTTTTCACTTTTATACGAAAGTTCAGTGTAAGGTGACATAAGGCATATACTATATTGCATAACGACGAATTTGACTACGCGCGCGAAACATGACTCCCCGCCTTGCAGCATATGGAAGTGTTGTGTTACAGCGGTTCGAATTTATAAAGGTTTGTTTGGGAAGGCAACAGCTTGGCTGGAAAAGTCAATTATTCATATATTTTGTGAATAAAATCTACTTACCCTGTTGCCGTGTTGTATTCATTGTTGTTTGCCAGTTTCTGAGGCCGATCTAACGCGATTTCGGCGAGTTATCGTTTTGTGGGTTAGCAGTGGATAACTCCTAACATTTTTGAGCTTGGGCGGCCCGTGGTGAGCATACAGACGGTTTTCAATCATGTGATGAGACGGCCATGTTGATGCACAAAACAATAGCAAATTATGGCTCATGTTTTGCATTATAATAGAGTCAAATTCCCAAAAGACTTCTTTTCTCTATTGCTACGCTCTGTGCACCAACATGGCTGTTATGATGTCAGGTGAAAACCATCTATAATAGACCTTTTTGCAAATACGGCGGCCACCTTGATTTCTATTGTTTCAAATAGCTATTATGGGATGCCCAGGGGGGCAAATACATATTAATTTGCCCCCTGAGTATCCCATAATGTCTTTCGGAACAATATAAATCAAGATGGCCGCCGTATCTGTAAAAAGGTCTACTGAGGGCATTTATTTTCTGGACCTGTTTCACTAGGATATATTCTTTACGCTAGCCCAAATTAAATTCCCGAAACCACCATTAACAAAGAAAGGTAATATATTTTTTTAAGCGTGCATTTTATGGTGATATGCGCTAGCGTGATGTTCGTCATTGTTAAGGGTCGCTTCGAAGTTCGTATATGTCTAGTGCAGTCTTTTGAAGCTAATTCGAAGAGTAATTGCCGTCTAAAAAGAACGACAGAAAGCGTTGAAAAAACTGCTGTCTTACAAAATGGTCTTCACAAAAAAAAGATTCGATTTTGTGTGTGTATTAATTTCTAACTACTGCCAGAAAAAAAGCCACTTTCGATCAGTATGCGTTTTGAAGATT
Organism: Montipora foliosa; assembly: GCF_036669935.1. Lineage (NCBI taxonomy): Eukaryota > Metazoa > Cnidaria > Anthozoa > Scleractinia > Acroporidae > Montipora > Montipora foliosa. Next base: position 31,466,625 of record NC_090875.1, read on the forward strand.
ACCTCCATGTCGTTTCTTCGCTCCAAGCCACGCAAAAACTCTAGATGAGTCTCAACACTTGGAATGATCCGAATAACCTTTTCACTGCAATGAAAAGTAATAGTGATAGTCAAATAATAGAAAGAATATATGACATTTTCATATATTTGCCTGAACTACAATCTAATGCGTTTTGCAAAACCTCCGTTTCCAAAAACTTCCGGGTCCCTAAAAACGGATGAAAAGATCTGCGTCCACACGAGCGTTTTCAAATCGTATTCGGCTGTCCACACTAGAGATTAAAGATGAGTTTTTGCTACCGGGCTTAGTTTACGTCTTGGAGCGCGGGAAAGTGAGGCAAACATAAGATTATGACGTCACGCGTATTCTAAAACCTCCGTTTTCGCTGTCCACTCTAGAACGATAGACCTGCGTTTTCAAAGGTCTCCACTTTCAAAAGCGTTTTCGAAAACCTCCGTTTTTGTGGACTTCCGTGTTTGAAAATGTCCGTTTTCGATCATTTTAGCGCATACGGTCATACATAAACGTAAGTTTTCGAAAATGCATTTAGGCCCCGTCCACAATGATTGTGGACGGGGCCTAAGTCTCAGTGAATGCGATCATCGCAGTTATGAGCGACTAAAGCAGTAATCTCGTACCCACAATCTTGGACAAAGCTCTTGGGAAAAATTCTAGCTTAAGCATCATTTGGCACGCACTCACAAAATATATTGGTCCTTCACTCCCCTCCATATCAATGTTGATAATGTAATGCAAAATACTGTACAAGCCTAAACATCATTGGAATGGGGGCAGGGGGCAAAGTAGGAAGAATTTAAAATCTTTGTCGCACAAACAAGTTAGAGCGTCACATTTTCCAAACGAGTTTTGTACAAGATTGCAGATCTCACCGTCACCAGAGAAGTTGCAAAAGAAGCCTGAAAACATCCACATTGGTACGTGTCTCCGCGAATCCAGGCCGGCGTGATTGTGTTGCACTTCAGGGGCCGCGGACAGGGAGGGACACTGTGGGAGGGGCTCTATGGGAGGGGGTTCTATTTGCCCAAAACTTTTTTGTTTCATTTGAACGTAATTAACATGCATGCATTTTAAGTACAACATTTTATTCTAATCATTCCTATTCCCTCACACCGTATAAATTAGTCGGGTTAAAGAGATGTTGTGTAAAACTTATTTGGCTAATTTTTATTCTTAAATGCTTATTGTAAATCTATTCTCATGGTTTTTTTTGTTGTTGTTGTTGTTGTTGTTGTTGTTGTAGAGCAAGAGTGTAGTCCCGTTTGATCAAGACCGGAGTATTTCAGGCTTCTTTCGCAACTGCTCCGGCAAGTTGCTTTAACAACTGCGATAATCACCTTCGCTGACAATAGTAGTAAGAGCTACAATGTACGTTATAAGTGCAACTGAATGTAAACTGACGATACATTGGCACTGTTAGTCTTATCTTTCTCCAGTTGGATCCTCTGTGACTTAGCCTTTCATTTCGTCGATGACCCGCGTAGCTTTTGATTTGGATTATTAAAACCGCATCACGCAACTATGGTGGAAACGAACAGTTGAGTTTCACTGATTTATCCCAGTGGGGTGATTCACTTAAGGGGCAGATGTTTTAATTGAAACAATTCCTTACCTTGCTGCTATGAAAGTTTGCTGCGTGGAAAGGACGAACAAGGCAAACCACAGCATTGTGATTCTCAAGAGACGAGCAGTCTTGGTTCCAAGGAAAAAACAATAATTCGCTTTGCATCGAGTGTTTTAAAACTAAAACCAAAGTTTTCACTTTAGTCAATCATACTCAGACGCAGGCAATGAAATCAGCCAATCAAAATACAAAGCAAAAACATGCAGCAGGCGCCAAAGTCGGCAAAACGGCGGCAGGAAAGTTACAATCGCTTTTGCATTTTTCTGATTGGCGGACAACGAGGCGAGAGATTATTAAACCAATTACTGATCGTGAGGGTGTAAAAATTCGAGCGATTGAGCAATTGTTTTCACATTCGTTTGAAAACCGTTCAATCTTTTTTCGGTACGTAAACAAACAAGCAACAATCCTGTGTTTGTATTCTTGATAAAGGCCTCTGCAAGCTGCTCTGCTGAAAAAGCAAATCTCATACAGTTCTTTAAACAGGCGACTGCCTCTTTGAGGGTAAAACTAGCAAACCTTAAATAAAGAATGCATGTTTTAAAGCAAGACAAAATTTAACCCTAACAACGTGTTTGGATCAAAAGGTGTGCAAACACCGAACATTTTTTTCTGCGCAGGTGTGTTGGCTGACTATCATATGGGACATTAAGATCTACGATAGGAATGTCAAAATGCAATACAATTTAACTAGCAAAACAATGGATCTCTACCAGTCTGTAAGACAAAGAACGGGTGCGCATGCGTAAGAGACTAGTGAATGCCCGAAGACTGCCCGACGGCCATGAAAACCTTGGAAAAACTCATCTTCTCGTCTTTTAACTATATTCATACGAATTTCACGATTATAATTGTGCCGTGATTAAATTTATACGAATTATCAATATCACTCTGGGCCGCTTCCCCTACCTTGATGACAACGTGTCTTTCGTCAAAGAGTAAACATCTCGAGCGATTCCGTGTATTTCGAGTGCACTTTTGCGCATGTACTGCTCCAAACTATTTATTCTGAAAGTCGCTCCGACTCTTCGAGTTGACTCGAAAGTTACCTTCAATTCAATGAGTTGTTTGTCGAACTTTATGGTTTGTACTTAAGTTTTTCATTTTCATCTTTCACTTTCTGTTAAGAATGCTTCAGACTCATTGAAGGTCATTAAATCTTGTAATATCTGAAGTTTCGGCCTTGTGCATTTACCATAGACTTCAACTCAGCAAGATCATTTTTAAATTCCTTACTTTCCTTACTGACTGTTGAGCGTTGAATGTCAATAAATGTGCTCTCAAACTCGCGAAGAGTGGGGTTCACTGTGCCCTTTTCCGAGCATCACTCGAATGGCATCTTAATAGTTGAAAGCCATGTATAATTTCTTCTTGAAGGCGTGTTTCTCTTCAATCGATCCTCGATCATCTTGCTTATTCTTCTTCTCGCGTTCGTGGGCATGAGAGAGCGAATCCCCCCCCCCCCCCCCCCCTACCACCACTGGCCTGCTTTCTCAAACTTTACAGAAAGAAAAGCTGATTATTCGCATTGTTACGTGCTAGTTTGTTAAATGGTTGGTTTATTGAATAACGTGCAGTGCTGCAGACATCACATTTATGCAGCAGAATTTCCTCCCTATTGTGGGAGTAATCCTTGTTTGCAAGAAAAAAACATCTTATTTGGTAAATTAACATCCAAATTCGGCCGCGATTAACAAATATTTTCTCAACCTCTCTCAAGCGAAGTCTCTTTACAGATAGTTCACCCATTATCAGCAACTCCGTGCAAACTGTAGTATCCGCTGATGAAAGCCATTTTCATTACGATGATTGATTTTTAGTTTTTTTAGCCTTAATGACAACATGGGTTAAGAATCCTTCAACTTCATCGTTATCTTCGATTTGCCCTAATTCTCCTTGCTCAAGCATTTCAATTCCTTTTTCAATCTCTTGGTCAGTCAGCTTAAATAAAGAGCTCATGAAGCGACCTCGCAACATGCTGTAAAACTTAGCTTTTCTAAAATTACATTTTAACTTCACTAAGGATGTCTCCACATCCAAGTTGGCTTTTTGAAGCATCCGAGAGGTTTCATGGATTTCCTCTTGGGGGTGATATTCCGTAGCTAGGCCAGTCACTTCTGCAAACCTCTTGAAAAAGGTAATGCTCCTTATAGACAAAATTAGGCAAAACCCATCAGAGCGAAGCGATCTTTCCACATCTTTAAACACCGGGAGTGGGTCGGACAAATGATGGAAAGAATACTTGAACATCACACGGTCAAAATTATCTCTTAGGGAGGGATCAGCGAAAAATTCTTCCCCGGTTTTTAAAACGGGAATTACACCTTCCCTCCCCTTGGTTTTCTCGAGCATTTCTGCGCTCGGTTCAACGCAAAATATTTGTTTCTTCAGTCGCGCCAATTTGAATATTTCCTCTGCGAAGCGTCCAGTCCCTCCTCCAACATCAACCATCACGTGATCAGTCTGCAAGTCTAAGCTCTCTACCACATTTTGAAGCTGTGCGTCTTCCAATTCCATGTAATAGTCGTCGTAGTTATCAGCTACTTTACAGTAATGATCTAAAAAGCAATATAGAAAGCCTGATGCTTTAGGGCCGGTTATGTTGTCAGTAGTATAGTCTACTCTCTCTTGCAGGTCCATGATCAAAGATAAACGCCAAGGTAACACAAACTTTGGGGTTATTAATAAACTTTTGACTTATCCACAAAAAAATTGTAAAACATTGCGCCAATAGACCAATTTCGATATATTAAAATTCAGTCCTAAACAAAAGTCATCATCACGAGGCTCTGGGGAATAAATGTATGAGTTTATTCCCCAGAGCCTCGAGATGGTGCCTTTTGTTTTCGACTGAATTTTAATATATCGAAATTGGTCTATTGGACTATCTCGTCGCGCACCCACAAAAGTGCATTTCAAGAATTACAACCATGGAAGGTAACCAATGGCCTGATGGTCTCTTCCTTACTTGCTCACGAGTCCGTATTTCCCTGAGCCCCCGTAAAATGGCTCAAAATAATCGTTATCAAGTTGTTGAGGTGTCAAGATGCTCCATTAGCCGGTATCAAAAAAAATTACCATAATACTCTTTGCTTGTACCGAGTAACTCAAAAATTTTGCACTCTCTTGGGACCATTGTTAAGTCCCAAGAGAAAATAAAAGCAATGCTTATGCAACATTTTTGAAGGGACAAAGAGTATTATGGTATTTTTGACACTGGCTAATTGATTGGACGAACTTGTTAACAAATTACACTCTTCATAAAATTGGAATGGATCAACTCAAATCTTGGTCAGAGGGCAAAACCGGATTGCACGGAGTAAGACCTCTTAGAGCAGAGAAGGGAATTATCAAATGCAACCAAGCATATTCATTGCCGAGTCTGAGAATAGAACCCAGGTTACACTGATGATGGAAGGCGTGCTTTTTCAACTCTGCACCAAATCTATTTCCATAGCGACAACGCATTTGGAGTAAGACCACTGATATCACTGGTATGAAATTTCGGTCCCGAGCATGCGCACTAAGAAAATTTGCGCTATGAAGCGCGTGCTCAGAACATTGGGAGCTTGAACCGACAAAAGCCAGAAGTTGACTTTTTTTGCATTCCATGGGAATGGTTTTATTCAGTTATCGGAGAAAATCATTAACGTAAGAGTAAACACACTTATTGGAAGGGCAGAGAAAAATACCTCGCTTGCTGTGGCAAAAGTTTGCTCATAAGTATCATTAGTATAAATACAAAGGTGATCATACAAAATCACGCGCTCTCATTGGCTCGCTATCTCGGATTATCAGCCGATAATCACCTCGACGGACAAAATGGCTGCCAGTAGTCGTTTTGCTACTGTAAGTGAAGATGATTTTCGCTTTCCTCTTTTTAAAAATAATCACCTGTGTATTTATACCAAAACAATTATTCGCCTCAGGCTCAGTGATTATCGGTGAATATTCACCTGGACTTCGTCTCGGTGAATAATCACGGATAATGACTTCGCCTTCGGCGAATAATTGTTAATTAATGCATGACCCTTACCCTGTTCATTAATCAACTGGGAAATAACCACAAGAGCTTTTGAAACCTAAGTCACCGATCCAAGCGATAAACGCCATGGAGAAAATAACGAGACAAAAATGACGATTGAAATCAATGAAACACAGTAAACAATCAAGAAGAATGAGATATTGCGCACGGGCAGGAAAATCGAGACCAAAACAGAAAATATCTACTCAGAGTCGAACCTTTCACTTTGAAACCTCCGCTAGATTAAATAAATTCTAAGCACGAAGCGTGCATTATTCCGACTGGCAAAAAAGGAAAAGACTAGTAGACGTTGTCCTTAAACCGCGGCACTCGCCTAGAAAAACTGGAGACACGATTCAAAAGTTCAAGCTGCCATGTCAATGTAATTTGCGAAGTTTCGGGATTACCTAAAGTTGTTCACGAGATTTGAACTCGAAAATAGTATATAGAATTCATTCAGCGATAAAAATTGTCGTTACATTACAAACACGTTGATTCTGCGCAAAAACGAACTTTATACGGCCGAATTGTCGTAAACTTAAAAAAAAATTGGCCCTGCTATTCAGATGAAAGTTCTCAGTTTTTTTTTTATATATTCGCAATATACAAGTTAATCGTAAGTTAAGCGGGATTACTCAAATGCAACCAGTTTCAAATTTATCGTTTGTTTTGTTCACCCCTTCAGCTTATTGGCTTTGTTGTATTTTTATTTTTATTTTTTTGTGTGCGTTGTTCATCAATTTTTAGAGGTTATCTGTAGAGTTCCATTCTGTTCTAACAACTCTTTGCATGTCATGAAATCACATAAAAAGGCATGACATAGTTACTGTAAAACTATGAATGATATGGAATTTGTGAAATGTTCATATATTTGAATTTCAGAAATCGAAATAAAAATTGAAAGTTGGAAAAAAAAAATACACGCTTTAACTGGACTCGAACCCAGGACCCTGCAATCATCTTCACTGCTCTACCAACTTAGCTATCAATCCAATCGGGCGCTCGTCCCTATTGAGTTAGAGTTTATAGAGCGACTTCCGTATGACTTTAAAAAAGTGTTTAGCAATTTGTTACACGGACCAACGTTTGGCAAGATTAAAATAAAGCTTCTCTTTATTCCCGCCAAGGAAACTCCTAATATAGGCAATGAACAGTTCGATTGCCCAATCATATTATTGCATTTCAAATGACGTCAAAGCAAAATGCCGATCGCTTTCTAGAAAGTTCAATGGAGAGATGACGTTGTTTGCATCCGCGTTCGCAAAGCCAACAAAAATTCGCGCTCGTTTGTTATTGTTCGATAAGCCAATTAATTTTTTTGCATTGTTTACGTTTTATTTTTGAGTTTATTTTTCAGGTAATATGAAAGTCGCTATATCCCGCGCATTATGGACGAATGAGTGGCATTTAACAAATACTCAACGAAGTGCAGGTGGCTGATGGTGGATATATATCAAACCGCGAAGCGGAGAGAAAAATATCCACCGCTGCCAGCGATACCAGGGTTTCCACATATCATTTGAATCAACATCAGTCCCAGGCTGCAGCCGTGTATGTTACTATGGATATGGATACGGATACGTCATTGAGAGACTGATTAGTGTGCACGGTCATACTTAACAATGTTGAAAGATGGGACACAACCGGTTTCAACATCGCTTTTCAAAAAAATCCAACAGATGTTGAAGCAAATGTTGAAGTCTTTTTCTCGGGCCTTAAGTATATACTAACACATTGAGATAATATAGCACAAAAAAGATGAATTTAACTCCTTTATAGGACGTATTCATCAATGGCGGCCAACAATTTATTCTATCTTTGTGCTAATCACTAGCCTCACTTTGGAGCAAAAATTCTTTTGAATTTGTTCGTGCTAACGAGGCTAGTAAGGATGATTAGCATAGAGATAAACGAATAATTACTTAGCCGCCAACTATGAATATGGTCTATTCTTGCAACGATTATAATATTTTCCGGCGCAAATCACGCGCAAGTTGCTCGGAGTTGAATAGCAAAGGATATTCGGAGTTTGAGAAGCCAATCAGAGCACGCCTTCAACGCTATCCAGTTTTAGTATATACCAAAGAATATTATGAAATGTTCATATATTTAAAATACATGATCAACGCAGTTAAGCAGCAATTTAAGCAGCTGCGAGGAACGCTTGAAAAACAAAAAAAAAAAAGGAAAAACAAAACACAGGCTTTGCTGCCACAGCATTAAACGAGCCATCGTCGAATGCTTAACCATGGAACAAAACTACGACTGTACGAGGACCTACCGTTTAGATCATCTTGGAGTAGAGAACTTCTTGTTTCAGGCATGTTTTCCTCCATTAAACAACGGGTCCTTTGTTTGAAGAGAACTGAAAGGAAACCATATCAATGTGTCAAATCCTTGAAATTAGTTTTAATCCTTGGCTTTGCTAGACTTTGAGATGATGAAATCGAGTGGAAATACTGAATATCCAATTCCCGCCGTTGCCAGTGATTTGTCTCATTTTGAAAGGTTTTCAAGAGAAAAAGACAGCCCAAACCTAATGTGCGTTCTTATTTAAAATATAGTATCTACATACATCCAATTGCTTTCGGAAACACGTAGCGGTAAATTGAGTATTGCGACAACTTTAAATGTCAATACTTACTAATAGGTTCTGGAGGATTTAGGATATAACAAAGAACCCAAACACTGAAAGCCATGCAACAACAGAAGAATTTATGGAAAATTAATGAATACTCCTGAGACAAGAACCACGAATCAAAAATGGGCACGGCTTAAACTAATCCTGCTAATTAGGAAGCTAAACAAAGACGACACTACTGAATACTAACAAAATACACAATATAACTATTGGGAAATTAAGAAGACTGGTGAAGCGTGTATTTACAATACTAAAATTAATGATGCCTATTTACAAGGAAAAATGGACACGGCGTTTGTACACTACCTACTTAAAGTGCTGTAATACTATTAATTCTTAAACTAATTTTAAAATAATTCATCACCTAAGTCCACCAATCACAGGATGTATACCACATTACGTGGATGAAAAAGTAGATGAAAACCTTGTAAGACTTGGATACGTTACCGAATCTCTTGTGATATTTTTCTGTCTCAAGCAGGAAAAACAAAACAAAACAATAGTCCACCACTCATTCAAAACGCTACAATGTGTACCAAGAATTTGTGGCAGAGTTCTACTAGAGCTTTGAAAGAATTTACCATCTGAAATTATTACGATGATATATGAATGCCGGTTTTTTGAAATATGTTGAACATTTCTAGTCCTTAGAGATGTTTAATGAGAGAAATACATGAAAGGTATTATGCATCATCAACTGGAAGCTCGGAAAAATCCGAAAGCATCGACAGTTTCGCAACCTCTTCATCCCAAACGAGAGAGAGAGAGAGAGAACAATTGTCCCAATAAATATTATGTGACGTTGGGCATAAGCACTTGTAGCAAATACGTTTTCTGACTGCTCAGCTGGGAATTACTATTGGCATTACTAGCACTAATTATCAAGACTCTACTGAGTTTGCGTATATCGCTTATGCTTCTGCTAGCCTTTCACGGATTGCGGCCGGCGCCGCCAAATAGGCCATTTTTGAAATATCAAATATTCAGCTTAATAGTGAGGCAGTGAGGACAAAAGCAATAAAAGCACGTTGGAATGAACGTGAAAATTCTTTGCATATCACCCATTTTCCTTGTCTTTGTCCTCAGAACCTCTCTTTCAAGCTAAATTTTAATACATTGAAAAAGGCCTATTAAGGATGGTGCCTAGACTAATTCAAAGGTATTTTTGCCGGGGTTAATGATTATGCAGGAAACGTAGATCTTAACAAGTGTTATTGAAACCCAAAAAGAAAATTGGGGGTAACCAAGCGTTTTTCAAAGATAATTGATGAATAATATTTGTAAAAACCTTTAAAGTACAAAGCAATGTATGGCGTTCTTTCTCAAAGTGAAGCTTAATTATCTCTCAAAAATGCATGGTTATGCCCAGTTTTCTTTTTGGATATCAATAGTACTTACTAAGATCTACTTTCTCCGGATAGTTTTAAACCGCGCAAAAATACCACTGTATTAGTAAGCATCACCGATAGGAAACCCGAGTATCTCGACATGCGCATAACGTGTGCGCAATAACAATAGTAGACACCGTCCTTAATGTGACTATAAAATAAATGAATTTGTCTAGCCTGTGAACAGATGCCCCCTTCCCTCCCCTTTGATAAAATGATTCAGTAAACGCCCTGCTCATCTTGAATAAATAACTTTCGCAGATCATGCAGCATGGTATGATTCAAGTTGTAAACAATAAGCAAGACCATCAATTCAAGCTGATCCTGCCCTGATAAAGAAAATGATGATAAAACTAAAATAATAATAATAATTATGATAACAACAATGATATTACTATTAATAATAATAATAGTAATAATATTATTATAACAATAATAATAATTATTATTATTATTAGTATTATTAATTAATAATAATAATAATTATTAGTAGTAGTAGTAGTAGTAGTAGTAGTAGTAGTATTTTATTAACTAATCTTAATTGTAAGAGAATTGGAGAATGATCAAAAGCCAGGGCCTTCAGAAGTGTTTGTTTTTATAAGGCAAAAGACCCTGAAATTAGCCAATATCAAACATACCATAACACTGTTTGTTTGTCCTTTCAAACTTTTGCATAAGCATTGTTTTCATTTTCTCTTTAAACTTATAATAGTCCCAAGAGAAACTGGAAACAATGCTTATGAAAAATTTTGGAGGGATAAACAAAGAGTATTATGGTATTTTTGATAGA
>NC_090875.1:31489609-31492109 GCF_036669935.1 Montipora foliosa
AATAACTTTTGTCCAATAAAAACAGGGTAACCGTAACACGTCACAGTTATTCAAGATGGGCCACAGGAGAGATGCAGATGACACCCTCATTTTGCCATTGTCCATATTCTAAAATCAGCTTTTATCCAGTGTTCGGAGCTTCACATTTTCTGCCAAAAACATGGTTCCGAAATCAGGTATTAGGAAATTTCGAAATCTCCTAGTAAACAAGGCCAGGAGCCCATCTGGAGCGTGCAACTCCCATACAACGTCCGTGAGGCAGTTCCGGTTCGGTGACCCTATGACGTCAGCTTAATTTCTTGTAATTGGTCATCGGGCTCCTGTGGGAGTCTCATGCGCGGGAAATTCAATCTAAAAGTAAATCGGTTTGTGAAAACGCCGTTACACGAAAACAGTAGAGTTGTAGGCTCCGGGTCATGGGTTCCTGACAAGGCATAGTTATGGAACAGAACTTGTCTGTCCAAACATGGCCAATATCAAGGCGTTTTCAACGACTCGATCATTTTAGTCGCGATGAAAGATCACCTTCCCTCTAAAGCTTCAGTTCTGGCTTAGATCGAGAAAAATCAAATTGCCTTTCCTTTGATGGTTGTATACCAAGTATCTATTTCTCAGCCCCAAGGAATACAACAAAATTATGCCAGCATTGTGATTGGTTCGCAAGGAGTCCGCATAAGCTGCCAGGAGGCCCTCCCGCAGGTGAGAAGAATGGGGCGAGGACAATCACTTCTGCTCGTCATCTTCAAGGAACGCGCTGGCGACTCCGTCGTCAAAATAAATGTACTCGCTGAACGAGATGTGCAGTTGTGTCTGTGAGCTCCTATACTGCTTAAAACCTGGACCTCTACTATAAGGGAAATAACTTTCAATATCAATTCTTTATTGCTAAATAAATAAATAAACAAAGAGCGATGATTCTTAATTAAACTTTCAACTCGCATTGGAATAACCATTAGGATATTACAGAATGTATATATATGCTTGCAGTTAGCTGTAACTGTACTTTGCTGCACAAGACTTGACCAATGGTAGGCTCTGACAAAGTTCAATTCCCATCAAACCGGCCCCTCCACCAGTTGTTCAAAAGCCGTTTAACGCTAATCTCAGGTTAAAAATTAACAAAGGGGTTTTATTCTCTACTCCCAAATGCTGTTCAAGGCTGATATTCGGCAAAACGTTACATTAGAAGAAGTCAATCTTTAAAAACAAAAATAAGCAAAGGAAACTTTCACCAAAGCGTTGAAGAAATGAACCAAAAGTTTACGCTAATCCTGGATTAATTTAATCGGCTTTCGAACAACCGGACCTCAGGCTGGTAAATATACACCGACTAATTCCCTTAAAGAATCAAGGAGGATCGATGCATGTTTCTTTCCTCGTAAACAACAAATACTACTACAACAACACTACTACCATAACTTCGGATACTACTGTTACTACTACTATTATCATCACTATTACTATTATTTGGGCCGAGCGCCTAGCCGGTAGCACAGCTCTTTCGGTCCGACCTCGTTGAGCTGCGCCCTTAGTAATTCAGTCTCCGACTGCGAAAAAGGGCGATTAGCAGGTCAGATATATTATTTCTCTTAAGATTTCTACGGCTACTTCGAGTACAATCTTCAAGTAGCCCTTCCAAAATCGAAATGAGAAGCTACATTAATTACTTCGTTAAGCAACGGTAAGTTATGCCATATGCACTTCACAAAAGTACAGGAGAATTATTTACTCTTTTAAGTATGGCATTCATTTATTATGTTATTATTACTATTAGAGCGGTTTTCACATGAGTGTCGTAAAACCAAAACCAAAGTAATTACTTTGGCCAAACTAAAAGGACGGAGACAATCCAGTAAACCAATCAAAACTCGAAGTAATTACAAATAGCCGACACAAAAGGCGGGAATATGTACACGCCCGAGCCACGATTGGTTTTGGTTTCACTATTGATTGGTTGAAAAAGTGGCTCGAGAACTTTGAACCAATCACTGAGTGAAGTAGATGCAAAACCAAAGTAGTTCGCTAATTACGTTCGACACTCAATTGAAAACCGCTTTATGAAAGGTAATGGTCCACTTACAAAAGAACGAAAGTCCTCAACCGGTTTTAACCCTTAGGTTAAACACAAAAAAATCGCTGCAGAAGGGCACTTTTTAAGGAAAGGAATGCTTTTAGGCCCGATTCGCACGGTACCGGACGACTTTTCTACCGATTGAAAAATTTGACCGGCCATATACCGTGCAATATTTTCGCTCTGTTCACATGGAACTAACGAGCCGGGTTAAAGTTTAACCTTTGTCAGTTTAACCATCTGTTCTTGCGAAGAGCGCTACTTTACGAAATCCAAACTGGCGACAAGAAAGAGAAATACTAATCTATAGTAGCTGCGTTACCACGCATCCATGCGACCACGCCTTCGCCCTGCAAAAATTTAGGCGATCAAGGTGTTCATAGCGTGCCGGTGAAATTTTCGACCGTACTGGTTAAAAACTCGTCGATC
>NC_090875.1:31519609-31534609 GCF_036669935.1 Montipora foliosa
TATCGCAGGAGATTGGTACGGATTCCTCGTCACTTTCCCTTACATAATCAATGGCTGAGACTTTCGACAGTTTGTCATTATGGTCCGCCACACAAGCACTAGTGTCTGGAAGCATGGGTTGCTTGGTTGCCTCATTGTTTTCATGTCACTGATGTTGTTCAAGCTGGATTCGTATGCCCTTGATGACTGATAGCTTGCAAAACGTCGTGATAGCTTTGATAAACATTGGTATACTTTGATAGCTTCAATGTCACTCTCCAAATGGAAGTCACCTTCCAATTATGGAATTTGTTAATCCACCGTGACCTTATGGGATCGACAGAGACTGTCTTCTCACCATGTCTATCGATTCAGGTCGATTCCATTTCAACATGTATTAAGGTCTTCGCGTTGGTGAGTGAAAGGCAGTGTACAATTAATTGCACCAATGTGTACTTGTTCAGAATCTTTTGCTTCACCTTCGAAGGACACCATTGCTTTAATTCTTCAGTTTCTTGCTTCTAAATGCAGCGGAAGGTGCTCAAACACTTAAGTATAATAGACGCAAACAGCAATGGCGGCGTACAACCTAGCAAAGAGGAAGTCACAGCTGTCTAAGCTGTGTTGTGATTATCCATCCTGATTGGCTAATTAGATCGAACTTCCGGTTACGCAGGAGTGACAAATTTGCATAAAGATCCTCACCAAAACTCGTGGATATATCCACGAGTAAAAAACGGGGGTCACCGTGCTCGTTGCCATGGTACGAGGCTGACAAATACGGCTATTTAAGCCACTTTGATAATAGGCCATTTTACAGTTGTTTGCTCAGCGACCAAGCCTATGAATGGCTGCGAGGCTGCCGGTGACCTTGCATTGATACAGACCTCACTGCTTTTATCGATCATGTAAATTGTGTTGTTGTAACGCTAATTAGTCCATATTAACGTTACAAAAGCATGAAGGTTTGTATCAAAACAGGGTCACCGGCAGCCTCGCTTCCATTGCTAGGCCTGGTAACTTAGCCACAACTGTAAAATGGTCTATTGCAGCGCATCCCCGATGTTTAAACAAATTTAGTTCGATCTTATTAATGCAATCCATGAGATCACGGGATGCCTGGTGTCATTGTATGGTTAGTTCACAAACGTACCTGAATTTTTTATTTGAATAGCTTTGAGAATACTTATCACTCCAAAATTGATTTAACTTGAGTGTGGGCTGTTCGACTCGTAATGGCTCCTTCCGTACAATTTTATGAAATTGCCAAAAAACTGGCCATAGATTTTGGATGATTTTCTTACTAATCCACGAAGACACCATTTTCAATAAAAAATGGGGTCACCGAACTCGCTCAGAAGAAAATAGCCATTCATTGACGGATTAAGCTTGGCGTCAATGAAAACCCACCATTTTATCAATGTGCCCGCGATACTGCGCGCGCCAATGCCGCAAGAGATCATGCGCAGTAGGGTTGCGCAATGCAAAACCAGGGAATCACCTTAAGAACTCGTCTAAAAATAGCTTGATCTGTGAAAATGCACATTAGAACTAGTATAGATGGACATAGAATAGACTAGTATAGATGGACATAGAACTAGTATAGATGGTTTTCACCTGAGGTCACAGCACCAGTTGGTGTACAGAACAAAAGAGAAAAATGTCTTTTCGGAAATTGACTCAAACATGAGCCATAATTTGCTATTGTTTTGTGCACCAACATGGGCGTCGCGTCACGTGATTGAAAACCATCTAAAAGATTTAAAGGCTCGTGCTTTCTGCTGATACTTTGTTGTTACTATCGAAGCCCCAATATGCCTTCCAAGATCTAACTTGATGCTAACCATCGGAATAGCTTGTTCACATCTCCAAATAGGTTTGATTTCCTTGTAGTCAGTCATTCAAATTTTGTGTTGCCATTTATTTCACTACGGAGTTTACCAAACAGAAAGCTTCTACTTTGTCCACCGCTCACAATGAAAGCTGCCAAGCAAATTACACGATCACGTTTACTTTACGTTAATCTCCTTGTAATACTAAACAGATTTTAGAGATTAAGTCACGGTAAGAAAGCTCCTCAACAATCATGTTGGTTCACGTCTTTATTTCGCGTACTCGGGTCCACCTTACAGCTCTCGCTCAACTAGCGGCAACCTTCTTAAGGTATACAGCTCTGTTTATATCTTTTACCGCTCAAATGGTGACTTAGCAAACAAAATTAAACGTGTGCAAAAGTCGTTTTGTTTGTACCAAAAAAAGCTGTCATGAATCCGACCTAGGGCTCGTTTCTCGAAAGTTCCGAGATCTTACTGGGCCCGAAAAGCCATTTGTGAACCTATCATACACTTGATGATGATCGTGAACATTGATGATGTAAAACCACTGACTCCGTTCTTAAAATACAGAGGAAATTGCCAGACACCCGGAAAAGGTCCGAAAAGTTTCGGGACTTTCGAGAAACAGCCGGGCCCCTGGAACCGCAGGAACAGGGCAAAAACGCAAGAGGAGAAATGGAAATTATTGTTTCCTTGAACCCGGGATCTCCGGATCTCAAGGCAAGCGCCCTAACCACTGGGCCACACTGCCTCCACAAATAGATTTTTCCTTGTCTGGATATTTCCTTTAAGCTTTGTGTCCTCTTCAATAAGCCACGAGTATAATCGGGTTTGTAAAACAGCATTCGAGTTCCGCTCTCGAAATTTGAAAAATTTCATAACGCAAGCCACGGGATAATGCTCTTGTGATGCACAATCGCGCAGTCGAATCTGACAACAGTGGCTGGGTATTCTGCAGTTACTCCAAGAGCTGATCAAACGGTTGCAACATCTCATGGATGTGATCAAAATTCATTCACCTTCGTTGCAAGAAGTATGTCGAAACCGTTTGACACCAACGTAAGTTCGACGCTTCTTTTCTCCTTGTGCATTCAACCATGCTATTCAACAATGATAGCTTGAAAGCCTGCATGATTTTTCGCCTGGCTTCCAGTGGCCGAACAGGATCATTCTGGCTTAGAGTCAATGCCAGTTGATTAAAGAGCTAAAACTGTCCGATTTTCAAGGGTTTTGCACATATGAGATAGCGTTAATCTCTATTCATATGTAAATGACATGACACTGGCAGTTCCTACGGCGCTGCTGCATTAAAGCGAAGCGAAATGTTCTCGTGCTTTTTTCTTGTTGTTTGGTCACTTTAACTTATTTAAGGTCTAATTCGTTACTCGCTCGTCAGTGGTTGTTTTTTCTAAATAGACTCCATGCTTTTCACAGCCAAAACGGCGCATTTTTTAAACCTTTAAAGGAGTGAATCCTACTATTAATATATGTCATAAATATAAATGTTTAAACAAGTCATATAACAGGTACGTAAGGAACGTACAAAACTATAAAAGTAAACAATATTGAGTGCATTTATAACAGATTTTACAAATGTCAACTGAAAGAAAAATAGTGTTGTATAAAACCGAAAACGAAAGCAATTATTCCGAGAAATTGAAAAACCAATACCGTTCATTTTGGGTTGACGTATCTTCCCATCTCCCAAAAAATGATATCAACGCATGTCATGCCAAAAATGTGAAACAATGCGATTTTGTGTAACTGTCACAGAGGACTCAAAATGGGTCAAAAAAACCCGAATCATTGTTCGCTTTTATACTCGAGACGCACTATCCGTCTAAACGAACTTGGGCAAGACCTCCTCAGTAACATGACCTTCGATAGATCTATTCTAACTAACGAACGACTAAGATAATTAGAGATTCGAAAACTGGAAGAGATGAAATAAGATGAAAGGCCAAAAAGTTGCCAGATTGCACTTCAGATCTTCAACAAAAATGAATTTCGTAGGAAACAATAAACAACTGCGTTATACATTATTATTATATGGCTTGTGTTTGTAGCCGATATAACGCACGCTCTGATTGGCTAATTGTGACTGAATTGTAGGGCATTATTCTCCCTTAATGCCCACGGGCCGATTACGGGCTTGCAAAAACAAAGCAAGCTGGCAGAAACAAGATCGTAATTAGGAGAATTGTAAAACTTATGACCTTGATAAAAAGCGCGGAGAATTATTTCATATTAGTTCTGCAGTAAAGTAATTGGAAGGACCTACATTTTCTTGTATAATAGGAATGTATTTGAATTTTTCAGTAAAACAATTTTGTTTGCTTACAGTGAACGGGAAGGGTCGAGATTTGATAGGAGTACATAAATTTGCCCAATTGCAAGGTGTTTATGTTTATATTCAATATGCACTCAGATGAATTGAGGAAACTTGTTTGGAGCCTAAATTAAACCTCGAGAAAAAATAGGGTCAGGTTAGGATTAGTTTTGGTTATTATACATCCTTGTCAACTCTGACTTATCAGTATAAAAAAGTAAATAATGAAAAGAACTGTGTTGAGTTCATCATGTTTGTCGCTAAAGTGTAGCGATGAAGACACAGGACGATAAATCTCGAGTCACAGGTAAATGCATACTGTACAGTTCTTTATTCCCAAATAATTTTGCAATGTTGAGACTGAATGGCTAAATGTATGAAAAACCGATAACCGATTAGAAAGCTGCCTCGATGTTGCGGCAGCACTGAAAGGACTTTAGTTTTATGATATGCGTGGACAGGCATCGCCATGGCTATGACTTTCTTTACATCGGAGGCCATCTTGAAAGTCGCCTGTAGATAGTCACTATGAACAATGTATTTAAGTTCTAGCTTTGTAAGTACTTTCTGTCGTGTACCTCAAGGATGCTCCTTGGAACAATTCCCTTTGAGTCACTCATTTCTCCTTTCCTAACCTATGACCGTGACACACTTGCCTGGGGTAGTAGATATTTCAACACACTTCATTCCTTCGGTTGTTAAATGTTAAATTTTTCACTCAAGTAACGGAAATTTACAAATAGAATACCAGAAGTGCAGCAGATAAGTAAAAAAATTACGGTTATTAAACATTCATATTTAAAATAACATAAAATCATGTTTCTTGACGAAATTTTAAGTGTTTAAAATGATCTTCGAAGTAAATACTAAAATTTGAACAGTTTTCTTATTAAATTAATTTTTCTCATGATTTATTTATTGCAACAAGGATCAAATTGATTTACCTATTCTAGGTTAGTTGCAGATAGGCTCTTTGTGCTTGACGTGTGGGTCTCTCTAAGTGCAACGGGGTTTTGCTTTGGCACCCTTTCCCTTTTGGGCCGTAGAGTTATTTTTAAGGCGGCCAACACCTATTGTATCTTTTCGTTTTTGTTTTCATTGCTTAAATATGCTAAGGAATCAAAGTTACTTTTGTGGGATGAATCTCGATCAAGCCATTGCGGTGACAAATTCCAACACGTACACGGATCCATTAATTTAATGGGTGTCAGTGAAGAGGTCCACTACGGCGTGTGAACAATAATGATATCGACTTCCAACATAAAACGGTTGGAAGAAAGGAAAACAAATCCTGTTTCGTATTTTCCAACAATTCTCGATAATAGTTGAGTTGTCCCTTTTATTGAACGAAGACTATGGCCTGCGAGCAGGCTCTCGGTGATTCGAGATGCATGAAGAGCCTTTGTTGTCAGCTGCGGTTTCACAGTTAGTGGCCACGTCATCCTAATCTAATAACACAACGATTGTTCTTTCACAAATATAGATTTTTAAAGACTAAAAACAGTGAGGATAAAATTTGTTCCACCAAAAGAGCAGACAGAAAAGTATAAAAAAAAAAAAAAATAGAGCTTATCGGCTGAATACTCCGCCACTTATTTGCATAACAATAACATCTATTGTATTCTGGCTCGTTCTGAAAGTCGCTTATTGTAATGAAGTCGGAACGAAGATTCAAGTTTTTCATCAAATAGAGTCATGTTTTAAAACTGAATTTGTTTTTTCTATTCTTGTACAGAAGACAGGAGAGGTGATTCATTCATTTCCTTTAGTTGAATAAAGAATTGGACGGAGAATTCTTTGTTGAAATTTTTTCATGACCACTAAACAAAAAGCGTGCAATAAACCATAATTCTACACTTTACTAAAAACCTACCTGTCTCTTTTGCTCCGGGATTTTCAATGAGTGCTTTGTTTTTGAAGGAATGAACTACGCGGTATTAATAGCGCTTGTCGACTTCGTCCCAATAGTCTTTAAATCATGACGGTCACCTCGCAGCTCTTACAGGGTCTCACCTGATTGGAGACCACCCTTGAGGTTTAACAAAAGAACAAATAACAGAAACAATGGACCCTAGGCCTAAAACAAAAGGGCCATTGTTTCTGTTATTTAAACCTCAAGGGTGGTCTCCAATCAGGTGAGACCTTGTAGGAGCTGCGAGGTGACCCAATCATGATGTGGGCGGAACATTCTTTTACTTTGACAGATCACGTGTTTTCGCGTTAAGGGCTTTTGTACTGCTATACCCTCTCGATCATTCTCGACGAATTTAAATTACGTTTTATCAACGATTTACTGTACATGTATGTGCGTACAGTAGATTTTTTCGATCTGGTTTTGGCACCCTATACCTCCTAGATAAATAGGAAGAGGTGGCCACTGACTGTGAAACCGCATCTGACAACACCTTTTCGCCCTCGTTTAGCCTGCGCATCTGAGCAGTCGAGCATGCTCTTCATCTACGTCGAACCACTGGGAGCGTAGGCTAGTCTTCGTAGAATAAAACTGTCAACAACCGTTTATCAATCGTTGCAAAAAAAAGAAACACGGTTTTTTTCCTTTCCTCCACTCTTTGTACATTGGAAATCGATCATGTTGTTCACAAAACCCAGTCACCTCTTTACTGACACCCATTGAATTAATTGAATTAAGGGTGGACCATTCCTGTACTTTGAGAGATCACGAAATAGTGGCATAGCTTCTTTTTAAAAGAACTGCAGCAACAGAGAGGGCAAAGAAAGGTAATACAGTTTTGTCAAACTCTTACTGCGAAATTCGGAGATTGAAACACTGGTACGATTACTTATAGTATCCTATTGTGGGTTTTAATTTACTTAATCACTAAGGCCACGTCATCCTAATCTAATTGAAAAAAAACGATTGCTCTTTCACAAATATAGATTTTTAAAGGCTCAAAACAGTGAGGATAATTTGTTCCACCAAAAGAGCAGACAGAAAAGTATAAAATAGAAAAAAAAAATAGAGCTTATCTGCTGAATACTCCGCCACTTATTTGCATAATTGCCAATGAGCAAGCAGAGCGAAGACGCTCGGCTTAATGCCGCGCGAAGTATTGCTGCAGGCAGAAAAATTCTCGATCTTACTGAGAAAAGTGTAATGTAAGGCTACGTAATGTAATGTAATGTAAGATGTAATTGTATAGTTATTGTCCATTTCTGCCTGGAACGCTTGTGCTAGATAAATTTATGGGAAAGGCGGCGCTTACGCTCGTCTTTTCCTCCTTTTGTCTACTGTTTAACTCTGTTATGTAGTAATCATAAATCGCCATTTTCTCTGTAAATTTGCTGTGTAGTTTAATTCTAGATATTGCCACTCGTTCCTTGTAATTTTTTTAACTTGTCGTACCCCGTTCGTGCTAGTCTGATGTTGACAAACCTGTAAGATCTCGTCGAGACGAACGACTTTCTTTGTCGTGGAAAAAATATTGTGAATGTGCTGACGCGCGGGCGTAGTGCGTCTTGCAGGCGTAATTTTCACGTGTGATTGGCACTTGATTGTTCAGTCAGATTGGGAACATATAAAAAGCTGTATACCTAACAAATAGAGAGTTAAGCAGGACTAGTTGAGCGAGAGCTGTAAGATCGACCCGAGAACACCACATAAAGAAGTTAAACATCAGGGGTGTTGTACTTTTGGTACAATGAAATTAGAAGCAATGTTTCATTGTGTCCAAAAGGTTAACCTGATTTTTTTCTCCGGTAGAGACGTATTTGAATCCGCAGCGCTCATCTTGCCGTCCGCCATCTTGGGTTTT
This sequence comes from Montipora foliosa, assembly GCF_036669935.1. Classification (NCBI taxonomy): domain Eukaryota; kingdom Metazoa; phylum Cnidaria; class Anthozoa; order Scleractinia; family Acroporidae; genus Montipora; species Montipora foliosa. Next base: position 31,527,526 of record NC_090875.1, read on the forward strand.
CATTCGCAACATTCTGTTCATTCTGCCCATGGGAGCAGAATGGATGGAATGGCGTTCTATCCGTTCCGGAAGAGGAATGCGGAATAGAAAAACGCGTGCATTTCACATTCTGGCCATTCTCATTCCAGAGTTGTGGATAAAAAAACGCGTCCTTAGAGAACTGCGATGGAATGCTCCTAGCAACTTGGTTTGTACTTTAATTATTGTGGAAGTGGAAGTAGCTTTAGTCTCTACTTACAACAGTTAGAATTCAATCAAACTACTCATTTTGTGGAATGAAACTTCATACCATTGTTGCTCGATAAAAGACTAGCATTTTGGAAGAAAGTGATCCCTGTTTCGCAAATGGCTTTACAGGATCTATGCACAATAAAATTGCGTGTTGCATTCATAAAATTCCTTGAAACACTTTCAAGTGAACGCGCTTCACAACTGAACACAATGTAATTTCTACTCTCTAATCAAGGGGCTATGTTTTTACAATGATTTTTCTGTTTTCTGATTAAAAAAAAAAAAAAACAGAAAGAATTCCCGATTACCTCACATTACTTGTGCATAAAATATTCAGTTCTGCAAATGTGAAATAGGACGTGCGAGTAATTTTTATATAGGTCATTTTTTGCCAAAATTTCAACAGAAGACATTGGATAGACTCCGTGCAGCGATAGGGTCTCAGATATCTTTTGACAAACATCATCATAACTTTACGTCTGCATTGAAATAAAGACATCCTTTAACAATCTTCAGAGAAGTCAATATATCGTGACATAGCCCCTTTAGTTTTCAAAAATTATGCCACCTATGTTATGATACTGAAAACTCCATCGAACCGTTAAAGGGGATAGTAGCGAGCTAATAGCAACCGCAAATTACTGAATACATTTCCTACACCTCTCCAGTCTTTCCACATCTGTTCATTAAGGAAATATTGAATTTCTCCACCTCTGACACCTTTTTCTCTTTTAATGTAATACTTCAGTCTTGCCCATGCAGACTCAACCTCTTGGGTGTGTATTCCTGTTAAAGGATCTACAAAATTGTCCTGGTGAACTACCGCCTTATGGACAGAAACGTTGGCAACGTGTAGTTGCAAGTTTCGGTAGGCGGCCCAATCATCAGTGTGCACCTCGGTACCTGGAAGCACAATTCTTTGTAAGATCTGACAAAGTGTTGCTCTATCTCGTCGTTGCACCACCTGAAAATATCCCCTCCAAGGGGTGTATTCACTCAAGAAGACGATTTCTTGCGCCGTCGTAAGGATGTATAAACCAACTTGATGTGATTTCAATTCCAGCTTATATTTCTACAAGCCGGTGGGGAGCACAACTCTACTGGGAGAAGTGTGCTCAGGAAGGGAGGTTTGTGGCCCCACTCTTAAGATCCATTTCAAGAACGGAAAGAAAATTTACATGCGGCAAACGATTGGTAAGCTTCACTAGGAAATGGGATAATCTTCTAGGTAATGTAAATTTCATGTCTCGTTAATTAATCTGGGTTTGCATAAGCCTAGTGGCATTGGGAGCGACTTCAGAACACCCGGCCACGATTGAGTGACATGGCACGCTTGTTCCCGTAGTCCCGCGGTCGTGTTGTAATCATTAAATTTTAAAAAAATATTTTATGGCTCAATGAACGTAAGTCTAGTGAAAATATCGCTACCGCAGTCCCGCAGTGGAAGAAAAAAAAGAATATTAAATGGGTTCAGAACTAGTGCTCCCGCAGTCCCACAGTCCGGCAGTGGAAAAAAATTAGGCCCAATTATCTTGGAAGAAAAGTATCCTTAACATTCATAACAGCTAACCTTAGGCCTAATTAGGCCTAAAGAAAAGTTTTTAGGCCTTAGGTTAGCTATTATGAATGTTTAGGATGCTTCTTAAGTATTTTTCTTTTGACTGCGGGACTACGGGAGCAGGCATTTAATGTCACGCAATCGTAGACGGGTATTCTGAAGTTTAAGCCTGGCATTGTCTCCAACTTTTGCACGATTCTTTTGCATTTGTTACATGAAAAATACTTAATGTGTTTTTACAATCTGCCATTTCATGCATAAGAGTTGGATTCTTCATGATACCTATTTAACTGGTCAGTTTTTGATTTCCCTTTCGCCTTCTCCTTGGAACGTTTGTCACTAGTCATGTACGTTTAAAAATCATTTGATGATATCATATTACACGTGATTAAAATTGCCAAAATATATCCAAGATGTCTAATGCAGTTTTATTTTAATTTAAGCTGCTGGAGACCAAAACGACCAAAGGGACGAGCAAGGTATCGAGGAACGCCGTTTTTAGCTCCGTCACGATTTGCAAATTCTGAGACTCCTTTTCTTTTCGAAGATTCGTGATTTATCCATTCCTTTCAAGGCGCGCAAACTAAGCTATAACATTAATAACTTAAAAGAGCGTTGTTTTCCAGGACGCAAGTGGACTCTCCTCTGGGGCTTTCAAATCACCAACGCGTGAAGTGGGGATTCCAGAGGTTATTTCTTTCGGGGTGCTGTCGAGATATAACAAGTGAAGTGCTCTCGAAATTTATATTCTCCTCGAGTTTCTTCGCGGGTCGTATTACGAGAAGCGTAACCTCTGGCGACCAGGGTAGCCCCGTAAAACCTCCAAATGTAAAGTGTTTCCTGCAGAGTTTGGCAGCTCAATTTTAAAAAAACAAAATGGTCCGTTCCCTTATCTATCTTATTGCATAGTTCCGAACCCAGTCCCCTTCGGCTCGAAATCAGGCAATGCGAGGAGTTATGCGAGGACGAGGCTACAATCTTGGACAGAGAATAAAGTGGAACAGAAATGCCCCCTCTCCCCCAAATCAAGGATGAAAGTGTGTGAAGGCCAAAACGCGCCATTTTCCCATCACTGATTTTGGGGGGAGGGGTAAAGTAAAGTAAAGTAAAGTAAAGCAACCATATTTAACGTCGATAACTCGTAACAGTAATTCAACTGACAAACCTGAGGTCGACGGTGCGCTCATTTTACTCCCCCCTCTCCATCAGTGCTCCGTTTTACGGGTATTTAAAGCTACTTAACTACACGGAAAGGAAAGAAGTCGAAACAAGGATGCGAGATCCGGGAATCGAATTCAGGACCTATTGCACCAAGGCCGCGCACTAACCGACTGTGCCATCCTTGCTCCTGAGGTGGTCTCAATGCTCCATTCAATTTGTCCAAGATTGCAATCTTGGACAGAATAAAGTGGAACAGAAATGCCCCCTCTCCCCCAAATCAAGGATCCAAAACGCGCCATTTTCCCATCACTGATTTTGGGGGGAGGGGTGGTCTCAATGTCCAAGATTGTAGCCGGGCGCTATATTGAAGCACTGTAGCAAAAACATGGTCGACTGGTTGCCGCCGACGCTGGCGGAATATCGCGTGTTATCGTATGCGATTATTTTTAACTTCTCGATTGAGTCTTTCAGGTAATATTCTTTTCACTTTATACAAGACTTATCCAATGCATCTGTTGTTGTTGTTTGGCAGATCAATCGGAAGAAGGAACTGACTCGCAAGGGATTGCTCTAGGAAATCGAGATCAAGGTGGATCTATTTCTTTATTTAAACTGTTTAAAATGTCGTATAAAAATGTATCTACTTTGTTAATTGCTAAATCGTTTACATCTAGTGGCAGATCAAGTGGAAGAGCAAGGGAACCAATTACATGGGATTAGTGGCCATGGAAATAGTGATCAAGGTGGTGGACATATAGGTATTTCATATACAGTAAAAACCGGCGTGTAAGAACCCTAGGGGTTTCAGAACCTGCTGGCAGAAATTTCCCATTTTTATACCCCAAAATATACTTAGCCAAGCCAAGATATATTTAGCCAAGCAAAATTTATTTGGTTCTTTATATATTTGAGTTATGGGATATTTTCATAAGCATTTTTAACTAAGAAGTATAACTTTGGTGACTTAAAGAATTGGAGAATACTTCATGGAAAGTACGCGCGTACGTCGGTTTTTTAAAGGAAACTGTAGTTCTTTGAACGGGTTTTGCTAAAAGCAGGCCCGCGGCCCAGCGGCCCGCGGCCCACGGCCCGCCACGGCCCAGCGGCCCACGGCCCGCCACGGCCCAGCGGCCCACGGCCCACGGCCCGCGACGGCCCGGCGGCCAGGCGGCCCGGCGGCCCGGAGGCCCGGTAGCCCAGTCCTGATTTTCCACGGTTTTTTTGTCCAGCGTAAATCCACGCGCATGCACAGATCTGCATCGCGTTTGGGCGTGCAAAATGGACGACGGTGAGTTTGAATAGGCCATTTCCGAGTTCATGTCTACCTCCTCTTCAAGGCGAGTCTAAGTGCGAAGTTTTTCTTATGAAAATTAGTTTTCATTCATATGTAAAGTAGAACTAATTACCATCACAAAAACTTTGCACTTAGACTCGCTTTGAAGAGAACGCGGATATGAACTCAGAAATGGCCTATTCGTTCACCATTTTAATCATTTGAATCCTTGTTTCTGTTTGTTGTTGTAAACAGACGAAAACAACAGAGAATGACAACGTTTTTCACTTAGCAACATGCAACAAAAGAAAAGATCGAAAAGGATTGAAATGATTATTAAAATGGTAAACGAATTCAAACTCACCGTCTTTCATTTGCGCGCCCAAACCCGATGCAAAGCTGTGCATGCGCGTGGATTTACCGCTGGACAACAAAACTGTGTGGGCCTCCGGGCCACCGGGCCGTCGCGGACCGTTGGCCGCGGGCCGCTGGGCCTTCGGGCCGCCGGGCCGCTGGGCCGTGGCGGGCCGTGGGCCGCGGGCCGTTGGGCCGCGGGCCTGCTTTTAGCAAAACCCTCTTTGAACACTAAGAGGTGCATTTGTTTATTTGTTTCATTTCATATACTGTAGCACTATGATCAACTATGATGATTCCATCATAAAATTAATGTGACCAGAGAATTAATTCACAAGGATTTTTTTGCATTTTTTACTCATTTTTTACTCATTTTATTTTGTATGCAAATATTTCTGAAAGGATACTTTGTTTATAGTGTATATATTTGTTTAGTTAGTCTTGCACAAGGCTCATGACAAGACAGTTATAAATAAATGCGGTATCATAAAGGACCAAACCTATTTTTTCTGCTTGTACAGGAATGGTCAAGAACATACTTTAGCCTAAACTGCCATTAACTACCCCCAAATATAAGAACCTGTTTTGCAAAACGTGGAAAAACGTAGTTTCTTACATGCGGGCTTTTACTGTATACTTAATGTTATTTATTGAAGCTTAGGATTTAGGTTTATATCTTTATAGTTATATGCTATCTGTTAATTAATTTCTAACGTAACAAAACCTTAAGTTTGTGTTTAGTATTCTCTGACGTTCAGATAGATTAGTCATAACGATTAGTTCTTGAAAAATTCATTCTTCTTCGTCATTTCAATTACCCATTTTCAGATAATTCAGGATTTGATTGCAAAGCTCTTGCAGTGCCAGGGTCATCCGGTGAAAGTAAGTTCCTTTATGTAACCCCTCACTCTCTAGGGGACTCAGGGGCATTTAACAAGGTATGGTTTGCCATCCAAGGGATTTACATGTATCTGTATACATACTAGGAACCTTTAACCTGTAGTAGTCGCGGAATCTGCAGCAGCAGTGTTTGCAAAAAAAATTATGAAAAGTTGCTTGCTCGAAAGTTATTTATCTTAACCCATTGACTCCTGGGGGTTCCCCATAGACGAGTAAAGCGTCTGGCGTTAGATAGTAAAATTATACTAAGTATGGCCGGTTTAGAAGTGAAAGGGTTAATTAATGGGACATAGTTTTTCAGTGAGTGATTATAGTTGTTACACATTGCTCTTGACATGGGTTCATACTGGCAAAATAAAAATAGCCAGGGTGAATTACATGTAAATCTGGAACTAGACTGTCCAACGTGACGTATCCATAACTTGTGTAAACTGGAAAACCTGGCACTACATCATTTTTATTTATGTCTTACATGTATTTAACCATATTTTAATGTTTATTGGACTGATACTGTCTCTTTACCTTTCATTATTAATACTGGCATGGTTTGATTTTGTTTTTTAAATAATGAAGTTATTTTTCTTGTAGCAGGTACTATAGCAAATATAGAAGGGACTATCTCTACAGGTACATTAAAGTACTTTAATAATATTTCTGATAAAAAGGTTGTAGTGTGATGGGTACTCTCAAATAAGTGCAGCCGCTGAATAAGTACTGCATCTAGTGCTCCCAGGCCTGGTTGTTCAAAAGCAGATTAACGATAATCCCAGATTAAAAATTAACCAAGGTTTTTTTTTTTTCTTTACTCCCAAATGCTGTTCAACGCTTATATTCGGCAAAAATTAACATTAGAGGAAATCAATATTGAAAAACACAAATAAGCAAAAGAAACTGTTACCCAAAAGTTGAAAACATGAAACAAAAGGTATACGCTAATCCTGGATTAAGTTAATCAGCTTTGAGCAACCGGGCCAAGGTGATTATTAGACATATAGCAAATTATCCATTCTGATGAAAGCATAATTTATTTTACGCCCTTGTTATTATTTTTTCGGAGTAACTTGTTTTTCCTTTACTTGTAGGTATTAACCTCTTCATTGCCTGATTGTGACAGTAACTGACAACGTGATTTGTTTCTTTGTTTTTTAGACACCAATAGCCAGACTGCCAATGGGTTGACAAGGAGAATATATGGTGAGTGGCACTTTTCTTTTCTGAAGTCAAACAGTATAGGGATAGTTTAAACTAGAATTTCTGTGTTTTCTGTTTACCATTGTGTACTGTCAATATTTAATTGTCATGTAGTTTTAGAGATCATCTTCATCTTATTATCCTTGATCGTAGTAGATGTTGCCTTGTGTATCTGCCTGGGACGTAATGACATTTATCTGCTCAATCCATTAGAAAACAATTGTAAAAGTGCCCACTACGATTAGATCAAGCACTGAATTAACATCTTGGGAGGAAAATGCCAGAGAAGGTGAGAACCACCCATGTAGCATCGGTAATTTACAAGTGTCACATTACACAACAATGCTTTGAAACCCCCCCTTCCCCCTCTCAACCAGTGTCAGTTGAGGGTAAAGACAACTACCTTTTCAAATTTG
>NC_090875.1:31539609-31542109 GCF_036669935.1 Montipora foliosa
TCTGCATTGGTGAAACAATGACCTGCAACCCGCGACCTGCGACCTGCGACCTGCGACCTGCGACCTGCAAATTAGACCCGCCGTGTTCTAGTTTTACAAGATTTGATGTCATCAGTGGAGACTGATTAGCTTTTTAGAAAATAAATGTGATGTAGTTTGAAAGGCTGTACAGTTAATTGATTCTCAAATGTAATAAAGACTTGATTCCAAAGGAGAAATACAGGTCTCGATAAGCACAAGTGTGTTCACACTATAGTTGTGATTTGCGTGTGCATTGACATAGACGTGCCCGAGACTGAACCGAGCAGAATTACAGAAAAAAGACTGAGGCGTCTATTTTATAACAGCAGAAAAAGGAGGAAACTTGCTGGAACGTATTTGGTTAACAATGTACCGAGTTCATCCACATTTCATCGTATTACTAGCCAAGGAGATCACTTGCTCGTAAACACAACTATAGGAGCTACCTCAGCTATGCGTTTAAATGTAGATACGTGGTATGTAACACCTTTCCAAAAGCGTGGATGAACTGGTACATGTAAAATGATGTTTGAAACATCGAAGCATGTTCCTTAAACTTAAAAGTGTGTGTGTATTTTTAAAAATATTAGCAACACTTGTGCTATCCAGACCATTTGGAAAATGAAAGTTAAATTTAATACAGAAATCAGGAATACCCGGTACTACGTACGATTTGTAAAAGAATGTTGTCGTTTTGTTTTCTCAGAAGGGTGAACTATTTACACAGTGAGGTAGAGTGACCAATAAAAACAGAGTTTGTAATTGGAAGTCAGGTCTTCGAGATAAAAAACAAAGTTGTGAACACGTAAACCTGAAATACTGCAAATCATAATGCTGCGAAACCCAAAAGCGAAGGAAATGGATCATGCATAGGACGTTTTGGATATCTGAATGATTTTGGGTTAGATTAAAGGATATATTGTTAAAAATTCCCAAGTTACCCCTTTTCGTGTTCATTAGTAATGCAAACAAGTCTTAGTAATAAATTGGATTAATGCCGCACCAGTGATTGTAAAGCTACGGTAATTTCCATGGTTCGTATGTAACACATGTAATCATGAGAAGATTCACGGAAAACGGAATTTGAAATGTTATGCAGGGGTAAGTATTTGAAGGTAAAATAGGTATTTGTAGACTTCATGCATCGATGTATTTTGCACATAAACAAGTATCTGTTCTTCTCTTTAAATGAGATTTTACTGCCCTATCAGTAAAATACGGTTAATTAGTTAATGGAACGTGACCGTACTAAAAGGGCTATTCATGTCGCGATAGTTACCTTCGCGTTCTTTGTAGTCGGCCGTTCAAGGTCTTACAATCAACGGTCATGTTGTAAATAAAGCGAGGACATTAAGACTCTGTTCCTAGATCTCATATTGTAATGTACACCTGCATTGGCCAAATCTATTAAAGCCTCATTCATTACTGCTAAAGAGCACGTGTAATGCTTACCTGCTACATAGTACTACATAGTAGAACCTGCCTAAAAAAGCCTCAGTCAGTCGTCCAAGATTCACTTGGCAGTTTGTCTTCTATAGTAAATCAACTAGCTGTTTGCAATTTGTCAAAGTTTTCCCCCTCCATCCCTCTCTCCCTTTGGAGATGGGTTGGATTTATCGCTTTGCCGTCATTAAAATTGGGTCGCTCCTGTGTGGTGTGGTTGAGTCTGCGCAGCGACTTCCCCCAAGCTTGTTGGCTCGTTGCCTTTGTACATTGCTTACTAACCAATACTCTTGTCCGATCCAGCAATTCCTGTTTACCACTCAGCTCGTAGTGCTGCGCAGATAAGTGAGGTTGTTCTATGTCACGCAATCTGAAAGTCGCATAGACTAACCAGCTGCAAGGCAGTGTTTCCCTCAAAAAGGACGCCAATACGTTTGTTGTCTCGTTCCATTGCGCCTTGCGTCACGTGTTTAAAAGCTAATTATGCATGTTGATACCAAGGAACAGTGACATTAATGTTTAATATTCCTTGACAGGCTCACCGTTCAGAGAGTTTACGTTTACATTTCTGTCTTTATTTCTCGAGAGTTTCACATGAAGCGAAAAAATGACAGGCCAAGTGACCCACACTACAGTATTCTATCTTTTTTCCTGCCCTTACCATTCCGGAAACGAAACATTATTTTTGACACCGACTCCGTTTACATACAGAGGTTATTATTTATTAGACAAGATTTCAAATAAAAAATACTTTTCTTTGAAACGTTCAGTTTGTAAGTCGCTTTAATACTGCATTCGCTATCAAGCGCGATGCGAGTCAACAATTAAAAAAAGTGATTTTAAGAGAGGATGGGGGAGAGAAGAATAAAAAAGTTATTTACCAGAAAAGGGTCGGTCCGTATAGCAAAAAACTGTGACATCGGTCTTGAAAAAGCTGCCCTCGGCCTGCGGCCCACTCATCAGGGGATCATCCCCTGTATATATATATATATATATATATATATATATGGAAGAAAAAGACAAATAAACTACAAGT
>NC_090875.1:31549609-31554609 GCF_036669935.1 Montipora foliosa
GATTTCGAGGTCGAAACAAGCGCGAAATCCTAAATTGGATCTGTAACCGTGGTAACCACGCGTGAATGTGTTCAATATGGCGGCCTCTCGAGAAATGACATGTTTTCTACTCTTTGCCGAATTATGTGATGATAACGTGGATAATTTCCTAATCAGTGATTTGAATAATGACAAATAGGTATGACTAAATAGAAAATATGGCTGAACTAAAGTCCTAAGACGATACGATTGTTTCCGGGCAGAATTTGTGAAGCAATGTCGGTGTACAGCTCAAGTGCACTTAACTTGCAGGACAGCTTGTGAGTAATTAATGAGACAGCTTTTAAATAATTAATGAAATAATTAATGAGATTTGCCTAAATTTGTCAAAGATATAATTTGCCACAATTGTAAACCTAGTGTACTTACAAAATAAAGTTGCGTTCACAAACTCTACAGCAGAGTGCAGCTACAGAGACCCATTTTGAGTAGGAGTGTTATTATTGGCATTGTTCACTTTTTTACCCTGGATGACAAGGTAAGTCGCTTTATTTTCGTATATATCATCTTGTTGAAGGGACTTTAAGCCATTCTGCTCAAGTATCTCAATACCATCTTCGATCTCCTGGTCTGTTAGTTCGTAGAGGTTGGATATAAAACGGCCTCGCAGCATGCTGTACAGCTTGGATTTGGTCAAGGCGTATGTCAAATGCACCTCTAACTTCTCCACCTCGAAGTTAGCCTTTTCCAAAAGCCTGTAAGTTTCGTCGTGTCTAGAGGACGAGTAGCGTTTTGCTTGCGTTACACGAGAGAACATCTCGAAACCCGAATGACTTGTAAGGTTCCAAATTGAACAGATGCCACCTGAGCGGAGAGATCGCTCAATGTTCTTTAAAACAGACAGTGGCTCTTGAAGATGGTGGTAGGATTGAATAAACAAAACGCGGTCAAACCAGCCACAAAGTGAGGCGTCGTTGAAAAACTCTTCCCCGTCTCTTAACACAGGTAGGACACCTTTTCTCCCCTTCGCTTTCGCCAGCATTTCTGCGAATGGCTCCACACACAATATCGGATTCTGTAACTGCGCGAATTTGAACACCTCCTCTGCGAAACGACATGTCCCGCTTCCAACATCGACCATCACGTGATGTGGCTGGAGGTCTAACTTCTCTACCACACTTTGAAGCTGAGCGTCATGAATTTCCATGAAGTAGTCATCGTAATTGTCAGCAACGTTATTATAGTGACCTAGAAACAAGTAAGAAAATGGCAACGCATATTTCAGCCCTTAGCTGTTCCATATCTGAAATCTCTACAGCGTTCCAAGAGCCGACCATACATACCTCTTATTAACCGAGTTCGAGGTCCATACTGCAAGTTACTGACCGATTTTTTTTTTTTTTTTTCGTGGATTGATGGTCTAAGAGCGAAACAACATCGGGAAAAAACAAGGATCCGTAACTTCCAGTACGGACCGAGAAAACGAGGTTAGTAACATATTAAATATATATCTGTGGTAATCAGAAGCGCAGGAAAGTAAATTTGTTGAAGGCAAGCGGGAGATTCAATTGCCACAAATGATTGGCAGGCGTCAAAATCCGAAAAACGAATAAATTCTTTTCGCTTTTTGAAACCGTTGCCTCCAAAATTCAAACAGTTTTACATGTTGATTTAACAAGCGACAAAAAAAAAACAACAATAAAAAAATAAAATAAAAATAATAATAATAATAATAATAATAATAATAATAATAATTATTGATAGCTACTATAGAATGCTGCCCACTAAATTGGCCTATCATAGCGAGCGTACTATCTTAAGGATATAGTAAAGTATTCGAAACCTCTTTAAAGGCATAACACTGCATTCGTTTCCTGAAAGCACGTCTTCTCTTAAAGTGCCACTACGACCAAAAAATAAACTCTTACTTTGCTTTGAATTTCAAAACTAGGATAACTAAACACCAGGAGTTTTAAGACTTGGTTTAAAAAGGACACCTGTTTATTTTAAATGGAATTTTAATATTTAATGATCCGCCATTCCTAATTTTAAAATCTTGAGAGAGCTGGATCCAGGAGTAAAAGACTCAATAGTTTAAGAATGCAATGCGTGTGTACGCGGCTGAATTAGTAGTATGCAGTACGGGAATTTCAGGCTTTTAAACTCGTGTTTTGCATATATAATAAGCTGCATTTCCACGCTGAAACTCAAAGGTGGTGAGCAAATGACGTCACTTTTCCCTAGATCCAACCCTCTGAGGTCCAATCGGTCAGTTGTGAACATGAATAATGGCGGACCGTGGAATCGAAAACTTACACTCAAAGAAAACAGCCTTTGAATAAAAATCAAAGCTCAAAATTAAGCAAACACGCTTTCAAAATCCGAAGGAAAAAAAAGTGATTCTTTTAAATCACAGTAGCACTTTAACACAAGCTTTTTTCAAATAAGCGGGACGTCACCTAAAGCATCTTTGAGGGTTTGAGGGGGGTGGGGGAAGGGAGGCAGTGTGAACTTCAGTGTTAGCAGACTAATTTGGTTTGTTCACCCGGGTTGTATGTAGACTCCAACTAGTCTCCCATAAATCAGTGGTTGAGCATCAAAACAGGTTCGAAACCTTTTTCAAGGGCGCGAAATTTTTCCGAGTATTCCCGAGACATCTTCGTAATTTTTCCGAGTATTCTCGAGTCATCTTCGAGTCGTAGCCAGTAATTATTTGGACCCGAAAACATTAAAACACGGAAGGTTGAGTGCGCGCGTAAATTTGGTCACATTTGCTGAACTATTCCAGGGAGGGTTTTATGTCCAAATCCAGTCAATTTTAATTTGCAGTTTGTTCGCGTTTGGTAAGGTTTTAAAAATTAGTACTAGGCATAAATCTCCCCTAACTTAGTCTACCAGAGCAATCGGAATTTAGGGGGCTAATTTCGTGCAAGGAGAATCACAAAGCCCAGTCAACGAGCAGAATAAGGACAATGAGAAATATTTTATTCAGTTACACAAAATCGCATCCCTGCCTACCTTTTACGTCGTGCTGTCTTAAGACTAAAGGATCAGTCATGGCTTTCCAAACGTTATAAGGGACCTGAGGGAAAAAAAAAACAAAATATCGTAATATTAGATGACTTTTCATTAATTCTTGTTGATCTTCAAGTGCTGACAGCCAAGTGCGCACGTGTCACACAAAATGAAGCTGCGAGGCAAGAAAGCAGCCTTGGGGGCACCCTTGGAATAAAGTCATACAAGCGGTTTTTTAAGCATGCAGTCTCAACTTATTGATAAATAGGAAGATAGAGACTTTATTCACTATTATACATTGCACCCAATGGATGTAATACGTATAACTAGAAATACTTACAAGCCTAGATATAATGACACTAATAGTATAGTTATCGGAATCGCATGATTCCGAGTGCAATTTGGAATAAATAGGTTCGAGTAGGGCTCGTGCAATTTGTAGTCGTTCAAGAAATTTGCAAGTACTTATTTACTCCAGAGTGCACCAGAACAATCATGTTATTACTTATTAGTAATATACATGAAAATAGTTCGAGATGGTTAACTTAACAAAAGCAACACACGCGTATCACGCAATCACGGAAAAAAATTGCGCCACCAGCTGCAGGGTTCGTATTTGATTGGCTATTAATGCACAAAATTCACCGTTATTGCGCTAATTTCAACTTTCTGCCCCTATTATCTCTTTTCTTTTGTCCCATCGGCTTGAAATCAGGCAGTGGACAACGGATTTCTATATAGACAACAAATATCCAATAGTTTTGGCAAGTCTTCCTTTCAATTGTTTGCATTAAAGATTTGGGGATCTGTTCCCTTAAAATTCAAATCAGTGTCTTACATTACTTTTGGGAAAGACTGTTCAAACGCCTTCTCCAGAAAAGTCAAACTTGATGACTGCAGAAGCCCATGGGTAGTAGCCTACAACTTCATTGTACTCGTGGAACGGTGTTTTTACAGACAGGGAGTTACTTTTAGACTGATTTTCCCGCGAAACCGTAACTTTCCATCTCATCACAGTCTTGCACGAGAATTCACTACTCGGGGGATTGAGTCATTCGTGCAAGCCAATTCTTATTTAAGGTGATTCCCTAGAAATATAACTTGTCATAGATTTCTAGTGAAACTTCCTCACTGTTGTATCATGTCAAGGAGATGATTTAAATGTAATAAAAAACGGGGATCACTTTGCTCGTTGCCATGGTACGAGGCTGATAAATACGGCTATTTAAGCCACTTTGATAATTACAGCGCATCCCCGATGTTTGACAAATTTAGTTCGATCTTATTAATGCAATCCATGAGATCACGGGATGCCTGGTGTCATTCTATGGTTAGTTCACTTACGTACCTGAAATTTTTTATTTGAATAGCTTTGAGAATACTTATCACTCCAAAATTGATTTAACTTGAGTGTGGGCTGTTCAACTCGTAATGGCTCCTTCCGTACAATTTTATAAAATTGCCAAAAAACTGGCCATAGATTTTGGCTGATTTTCTTACTAATCCACGAAGACACCATTTTCAACAAAAAATCTGAAATAAAAAATGGGGGTCACCGAACTCGCTCAGGAGAAAATAGCCATTCATTGACGGATTAAGCTTGGCGTCAATAAAAACCCACCATTTTATCAATGTGCTCGCGCTACTGCGCGCGCCAACGCCGCAAGAGATCATGAGCAGTAGGGTTGCGCAATGCAAAACCAGAAAGAGTGAGACTGAAAGATTCACGGTAGTTTGTCCACGTTGTCGTCAAAACCTTAAATTTGGTCATTTCACGAGGGAGTTTTGACGAGTACGGGAGAGAAATATTCAAAAATACGTGCCGCACGTGCAGCACGATCATTTTGGTTCTTTTAACCAATAATATTACTGCTTTTTGGCGTTGTCGTTGCCGTAGCCGTCGTCGCTTCTTAAACTCCCTATTTATTTCACTACGGAGTTGACCAACTAGAAAGCTTCTACTTTGTCCACCGCTCACAATGAAAGCTGCCAAGCAAATTACACGA
>NC_090875.1:31584609-31607109 GCF_036669935.1 Montipora foliosa
TAGAGTATCATCGATAAAAATTCCTAAATTCTTAATATCACTTTTCTGTTGAATATCACAAGCTATGTTAATAGCTACCTTTTTTCTAGGTAATACAATAATCATATATTAACTGGTCTTCTAACGTTTATAGATAGATAGTTGTGTTGAAACTCTCCTTATCTTCCTTGTTATATGTGAATGATAGTCGACATAAATAAATTAAGAGCGCAGTTTTAATTAATATGTGAATACGCGTACGTATCTTGGAGGGCTAGGCTTATGCACCTAGTGCTCAAAAGTGAAAACGTGCTGTCGAAGAGTTTTTTTGTACTAATCAAATTTTCCGGAGCCAACTCCGCTTGACCTCAATTATTTGTTAAGGAAGGTTTTGACGGAAAGGGCTGTAGCTTACTGAATATAGCTGAAGTGAAACGTTTATTTTAACAACCTCTTCCTCCACTGATACCGAAACGGCTTGTATTGCCACCTATTTACCCACCCACCCACCCACCCACATAACCCAACTCAACCCTACCTAAAGCCACTCCAGGCAAGGAACACAGACCACTAAAGTAAACACGAGACCTTTATTTTCATTTCTTCTAACTATCAAACTATTACTTTTTAAGGTTCACAGCACTTGTACATCATTAGAAATACAATTACTAAAACTGCCATACTGCGTCTGCACAATAATAATAATGATTCCACATTTCATGCATTTCTTTCAGTTTGATATCAAACATTATTAAGTAACAAGGGTATTAATATATATACACGACAAAGCACGGTTTGTTAATACTTAGAAATATAGTGTCGTATTTAAAATTTGCTGTCATGCAAGCGATTATTACAAAGATGTTGAATATAAAGGTTAAAAAAGTTGTTCTTAAGGGTGAACTGCATTATTTTCTTAATCAAATCTAAGCTTCTAAGATAACTATTCGCTTCAATCAGTCATGACTCAGCATGTTAACAATATCACAACTCACACTGGGCAATATAATTCGCCCTGTTTAACATTTCATTGAAGATAATGAATTTCAATAGGAAAAAAAATTCAGTTATACTTTCTCCTCCCTTTTACAGAAATGAAATTCTGGAACAAAGAATCACAATAATCATTATTTTAAAAAAACACACTTCAGAAAGTAACAGCAACTCTCTAACAGATTACAAGCAGACCAGATAGAAAGAATGGGCCATGAAAGCTTATAAATCAAACTTCCTTTAGAAAATTGTTACTTGGCTTTTAGCAAGTGTCTGCTCAAGATAAATCAAATGTTTGAATGCAATGATTATCATTGTCAGACTTACACAACAATTGGCCATTACTGAGGAGCGCCACTGATATTGGATTCTTAAAATCTCCTAAGTTGCTGCCGTCGTTTCCAAGCTGACCAACAAACTTACCATTCAGCTCAAAGACTTGTGCTCTATGATTCCAATAATCACAGACCACTAAATGACCTGATTTAGTCACTGACAAACAATAGGGATAGTTGAACTGTCCATTCCCTATCCCTGTTGTGCCAAACTGATACCTATGGTCCCCCTCCCGGGTGAATACTTTCACACTGCTATCACCCAAGTCTGACACAATGAGACAATCACCAGACAGACCACAATGAACAGGAGAACTAAGACAACTGTGCCCACCTACCTTTGTTAGAAACTTACCATCAGGGAAAAAGATCTTAATGAATTTGTTTCCCCAATCGCTAACAATGATATTGCCATTGGAATCCAATGATAAACACCACGAATCATTGAGCTCGCTATCAAGGCTTCCTTCCCCACCAATTCTCATGTACATCCCCTCTTCGTTAAAAATGTGGATTCGATGGTTCCCGCAGTCTGCGATATAAAAATTTCTATCTTTACCAAAAACTATTCCTATAGGGGATTGAAAGTGTCCCTTGTCGCTACCCTGACGACCAAAGGATCTCAGAAAATTGCCCTTGAAGTCGAATATCTGCACCTATCTTATCCCTGAATTTACGGCTAGCCCCCGAGGACGCATAAACATTCCATCATTCGAGCCTTGTTTTCTAAAAGATAAGACTTGTTTGACGTTAAAAGATTTGATTAAAACAGAAAAGGGCTACCGCGAATATGTTGCTTGTTCACCATAACTGACAAATTGCATTTACTGTAGTATCTTACGAGTATGCTATGCGGACCTATGTAACGCGCGGAGTCATGGGTATCTAGAAGAAGCAGCGGAACACGGCTTGGTCACGATAAGCGGGACATACCTGCATTCGACACTGTCTTACTTCACTCAAATTTAAGCAGCGTCCGACGAAAAGACTTGAGTTATATTCCAACAGACAAAATAGTATTGATTTTGGGTCAAAAATGTCAAAAAAGCCTGTAAATAATACACTACTGGTGGCCCAAAAATAAAGAAAGAAAACGTGATTTCCGGTTCGTCGAGAGGACATTTTTGGCAGCCATTAATTGCACCGGAAGCGCGGAAGGAGCGCTCGTGCCAGTCCTTCTCCGCATCACACATTGGACCAAGAGCGGAGTGCCCGTTTCACCGCCCTATGTATAAGCGCCCTGGTATCTAGGGAGAGATCCGCCATGTTGTATAGCATCGTTTTGTGTTATTAAAGTTTTGTTCATCACACGAAGGAAACACATTTTGTGAGCGTAATGAGTGAACAAAACACCAGTCAACCAGCCGGGCCAAGTCAGCCAACAGCGATCCGAACGAATGAAGTTCGAAGTCTACCCTGTTTCGAACCCAGGGCAGAACCCCACACTTTATCGGTACGTTGGAAGCGTTGGAAACGCTCGTTCGACTTGTATGTGTTGGCAAAAGGGATTGTAGAGGATCGTCAGAGGGCTACTCTCTTGTTGCACACCTCGGGACAAGAAGTTCAGGATTTGTTATACACGCTTGCCGGTCTAGGGGAAGAATTAAGAGATTACAAAGATGTTGTGGAGCTATTGGATAGCTATTTTGTACCGAAAGTAAACGTGCGCTTTGAACGCCACGTTTTCAGGAAAATGGAGCAGCTACCAAATGAAAAAGTAGACCAGTTTGTTTGCAAGCTAAGGCAGAAGGCGATTACATGTGAATTTGCGAACGTGGATGAGACGATTCGGGACCAACTGATCGAGAAATGCCGAGACGGCAGGCTCAGACGAAAGTTTCTGGAGAAACAAGACATTGCAAGATCTCATGAAGCTGTAGACACGCAGATGGAGTCAATGAGCAAGTCACCGGTTAGTAGCAGAGATCAAGTTAATTCAGTTAAACAGCAAGAGATACAAACGAAGGGAAGAGGGCGTGACCCTAAGAAAAGAGGGCCAAACATCAAATCGCAAGGGCCTGGGGCCGAACAACCCAAAGCATGCTACAACTGCAACCATCTAGGCCATTTCGCAAGGGATTAGTGTTGCCCAGAAAAAATAAGTAGTGTGGAAACTGTGGAGCTCGTGGACATTTTGCAGTCTGTTGTGGAAACAAGAAAGGACCGTTCCAGAAAATAAGGCGAAAGCCTATCTAGAAGCAGAGGGGGTCTCTGGAGAAGGAGATGGTTATGCATTTACTGTTGGAGGAGGGCTGAGAGTTGGAGAAATTACACTGAAGGTGGGAGGAGTAGTGTTAGACAGTGTACTTATTGACTCTGGGGTATCATGTAACCTGACTGATGACAACACTTGGAATAATATGAAACAGAACCGAATCTAATGCGAATCCGAAGTGTCGGATAAGAAGTTATTTGTGTACGGAAAGAAGAAACCGCTCGAGGTCGTAGGAACATTTGTGGCAGATGTAGTATGTGAAGATAACGGAGCAGAGTGTGTAGATGAGTTCACGGTCATTAAGGGGTCAGGAAGACCTTTTGCTGGGAAGGAAAACAGCCGAAAAGCTTAACGTGTTACGCGTAGGACCAGAGAACGCTCCTAATACTTGTTCCATAGTGGAAGAGGGGCACGAACAGGACATCCGGGAGAGCTATACTGACATACTCACTGGGCTTGGAAAGCCAAAAAATTATCGCCTCAAGCTATACATTAACAAAGAAGATAAACCTGTAGCTCAGCAAGTACGTAGACTCCCTTTTGGACTAAGTAGATCTGAAATTAGATGATCTCCATAGCAAGGACATCATAGAAGAAGTGCCAGACACACCAACGTCGTGGATATCACCACTCTTGGTAGCGCCAAAACCGGAAGGTGACTTACGAGTTTGCGTAGTTATGAGAAGGGCAAACGAAGAGATCATTCGCGAACGTCATCCGATACCAACGATAGAAGACGTTCTCTACGATCTTAATGGGTGAACGGTCTTTAGTAAACTTGACCTCAAGTGGGGGTTCCACCAAGTCGAACTTGAAGAAGAGTCAAGAGAAATCACCACATTTGTCACCCACCGAGGGCTTTATAGGTACAAGCGGCTTATGTTTGGTATCTCTTCAGCCCCCGAGAAGAACCAGAGGATTATATCCAGTGTTATACGTGGTTGCAAGGGAGTGGCAAACATAGCTGATGACCTAATCGTTCATGGGAATGAGGCATGAGAGCACGATAAGAATCAACATGCAGTTTTACAGCGCCTTAGAGAAAGGGGTTTGACCTTAAATGGAGCCAAGTTTCAATTCAGATTACACAAGTCGACATTTTTTGGGCATGACCTGAGTCGCGAAGGAGTTTCGCCAAGTGAAGAGAAGATTGCGGCAGTCGTGAATACGCAACCCCCAAAGAATGCCTCAGAAATGCGCTCATTTGTACAGCTAGTCCAGTATTCATCAAAGTTCATCCCGAACTTTTCACAAGTTGCTGAACCTCTACGGAATTCGAAGCTGTTGAGGAAAGATCAAGCCTTCATTTGGGGTGTCGAACAACAAAAGACATTGGAGGATCTCAAAGGCCTCATAACATCAGCAAAAGCACTGGCTTATTTTAGAGGGGATTGCAAGACAAGGATAGTGGCAGACGCAGGATCAGACTGTCTGGGAGCAGTTTTACTCCAGTTTCAAGAAGGGGAATGGAGAGCTGTGTCTTTTGCCTCGCGTAACCTTACTGAGGTCGAAAGACGGTACGCTCAGACAGAAAAAGAAGCCCTCGCCCTAGTATGGGCATGTGAACGGTTCAACTTGTATGTGTATGAGCGCGAAACGGACCACAAACCTCTCGAGTGCATTTTTAGAAGTAAATCCAAACCATCGGCAAGAATCGAGCGATGGGTTCTCCGTTTGCAGTGCCACAACTACCGAGTAGTGTGCCGACCCGGCAAAACCAGCCTGGCAGATGCGCTGTCCAGATTGAATCAGAGTGATCCCAAAGACTCGAGCTGTGAGAAAGAGGATTTTGTTCGATTTGTACCTCAAGAAAGCACGCCAATTGGCTTAAGCCCAAGGGAGATCGAGAGAGAGTCTGCAGACGACGAACTGGCTAGTGTGCGCCACTACATCCAGACTGGAGACTATGTTCTATACCAGGATATACGTGTGTCAAGAATGAACTCTGTATCATTGGCAAGTTGGTGTTACGCGGAGATAGAATTGTGATACCCCAAAGTTTTCGAAAGGTGGTGTTGGAGTTGGGTCATAAAGGACACCAGGGTGTGGTGAAAACGAAGAGTATAAGTAAACTTAGGACAAAAGTGTGGTGGCCTAAAATGGATGGAGATGTAGAGCGAATGGGCCGAGGTTGTCATGGCTGCCAAGTCACGGGACAGTATTCATCACCCGAACCAATGCAAAGGACGGAGCCACCCACGGGACCGTGGCAGGATGTGGCAGCCGCCTGATGGTACCTATGCCCAGTGGTGAGAATTTGTTAGTGGTTGTTGATTACTATAGTCGTTTCTTCGAGGTGGTAGTCATGAAGTCAACTACTACACCCAGGATCATTGCTGCCCTGCTGGACATTTTCGCCCGATTTGGATTTCCCTACAACTTAAAGACTGATAACGGGGCACAGTTCGTGAGTGGAGAATTTGAAGGATTTCTACAGGAATGCGGAATTGAACATCGAAAGTCACCACCTCTCTGGCCACAAGCGAATGAAGAGGTGGAAAGACAGAACAGGACACTGTTGAAGTCAATGAAGATTGCAGCCGCAGATGGAAAAAGGTGGATTGATTAATTATTATAAAGTCCTGACGAAGGAGGGACATCAAGTAACCGTGGAATTCAGTGAGGGAGCTGTATACAAGAGAGATAGTTCGTCGGTGAAACCCTATCTGTCAGTGAGCAAACGTGAACCAGCCACTGAATCGGTGCCAACGAACACAAAGTCTGAAGATAAACCAGGAGTGGTAGAGAGACCTAGGCGCATCATTAGGCCCCCTGAAAGATTCAAGGATTATGCTCTAGGGAAGCCTAGGAACTGTTTAAAAGCTTAACTGAACTCGTGTTTATCGAATTTGATTGACAGAAACAGTTTGTTGATAAACGTTGTTATGTTTTATTTCTCGCGCCGTTTTATTTACAAAACTGTAAGACTGGAAAGGAAGGGATGTAGTGTCTTACAAGTATGCTATGCGGACCTATGGGTATCTAGGGAGAGATCCTCCATGTTGTGTAGCATTGTGTAGTGTTATTAAAGTTGTGTTTATACGAGCTTTAAGTGTGCTTCCAATAGCCATCCGATAGTGAAACGTTACAATTACATCCAAATGAAGTTGAATAGCTGATTTTGTAGATCCCGTCTTTGTTATCGTTAACAAGAAATGTGGGAGAATGTGGGAGGCAACTGCGTCCAAAAGCGAACGCAACGGCCGAAATCCCGGGATGACTCGTTTGGTACGACGCTCCAGCGCCGGTGTATGGAGGTACTGCGTTTTTCTCTCTTGTTCAAACATTCCGTCCTCGCATGCGAAAATGTTCTGGCTCTCAGATCAGTAGCCTTCCAAAAAAAGGGAAGGTGCTGGTTTTTACAAGGAATTGAATTTCAGTTAAACAGATTCTACAGGAATAAACTCGTAAGGTAAGAAGCATGCGTGTCTGGTCTTCTCCAGACAGAGGTGAGAGATGTTTTCATGCAGACTGGGACGCCTAAAATGCTGTGTTGTAAATATGGCGGTACACGAGTGAAGTTGTCTCTATGGCCTTTCTGTGGATGAAATCCAGCACCTACCAATACAATTTGGGCAAGTTTGGAATGCGAAAAACTTCAATCAGGGCTGTCTTTTGCTGGTAGGACTGGGTGAACCGACACTTATAAAAACTGGCCTTTCGTAATTTCTTGTCAAGCAAAGAGTATAATGTAAATAAGAAAATACTGAGATTTAAGCTCGGTTTACACTACAGAAACTTTTTGGCACTTCTCGGGTGAAATTGGCACGGGTTCCAAAAAAAAAGGATTCGGCTCGGGTAAAATTTGCAGTGTAAACAACCTGTCCGTACCAAATTTGATCCGTGCCGAACCAAAATTTTTACCCGTGCTGGGACCTTCAGCGTGGTAGTCCGAGCACGGGTGAAAATGGTACGGGTGCTGAGAAAAGCGGCACGGTTCGGATAGAACAAGTAGTGTAAACACTTTAAAGGGCCAAGGTTGAACCTTAACACATATAGGCTAGCGTTTTTTTTCGCGTACATTTCAAGATGGCGGTTCATTCCCCACCAAAATCACGCGGGCGTTCTTGATTATAGTTGAACTGCGTATGTCTCCAACAGCAGTTACGTGGGCCCAAAAATTTTGGTACGGTATCTTTGGTACGGTAAACATGGTTTAGTGTAAACAAAGTTTGCTTAGCTCTTTTTTGGCACCCGTGCCAATTTCACACGAACCGTGCCAAAAATTTTCTGTAGTGTAAACCGGGCTTTATATTTGCAAATTACCTGGCCTCTTACCACTTAAGTCAAACTCTACATCTCTATGCAATAGAGTATATATACAGTATCAGCTAAGTTGCGAAATGCGCTACCTACCTGATTTTAACCGTACCACTGAGTTTACTGGTTTTAAAAGAGAATCGAGGGTCGCATTTTGTACAGCGGCTTTTCTTGTTAATTAATATATCTTTAAATATTGTGTATTTAGTTATGTACCTGTATATGCTTTGTATTTTAACTGTAAATGTAATGTCTTGAAGATATTAGCTCTTGTAGTTATTCTGAAATTCGAGATGAAATAAAGTTTATAGAAGCATGCATCATTACCTTTAGCAGGGCGCGTGCGCACACTTTGTAATCTGCGAATACAGTGCTTACCATAGGACAGTTATGATCAGTTCATATATGATCCATTTCATATATCATTTCATCGTTGATTCATACTAAAGTTACCGCGATTGTTTAAAATTGGCAGGCTGAAGTTCATTAGTCAGTGTGATACAACAGGCGGGTAATATGTGTAACAGCACTGGGGGCTCTCATATGCAACTAGATAACCAAACAAATGCATGTATGTGAGGTGATCTCCTTTGCTATTTCTCCAATAAGCATAATATTTCTCTTTGACATATCCTATACCATGTGTTTAAAGTTCCTAGCACAGGTGACACGGTCTTTTTGAGTAAGGTCTAATTTTTGTTGCCAGGTCATCATGGTTAGGCAAGTAGAGCAGATCCATTCAGTATTATTCCGCTTGATAGATTCTCTCATATAAGCTTTTTTGCCACTGCTTTGTAGAAATTATTACTGACACGCATCATTTTTGGCTATGGTTAATCGATTATTACCTATGAATAATTG
The DNA here is from genome assembly GCF_036669935.1 of Montipora foliosa. Lineage (NCBI taxonomy): Eukaryota > Metazoa > Cnidaria > Anthozoa > Scleractinia > Acroporidae > Montipora > Montipora foliosa. Next base: position 31,593,253 of record NC_090875.1, read on the forward strand.
TTGACATTGGTAACACGCAGCTGATTTCATAACCTGAAATACTGTCATTATGAAATCTAACTGAACTGCTAAAACATAGTGTCTTTCATCTCGATGTCCAATAATAATAATAATAATAATAATAATAATAATAATAATAATAATAATAATAATAATAATTGGCAGTGCTAAATCACCCTTTACTCGCAGTCTTGGGGACTGAATTGCGAAAGGGCACAGCGCTAGCTCACGATATCAGGTTGAAGGCATATAAAGGAGCCTCTGGCTGCTGCTATACAGTCCATGTTTGATGTCGGGGCATAGCACCACAGCAAGATGTTAATTAGCTGTGAGTTGATTTTGTTGAGGGAGGAAAACCGGAGTACCCGGAGAAAAACCCTCGAGTCAGGTTGAGATCGACTGAAACTCAGCCCACATGCATGCCGGGGCCACAGTTGAATTCCGGCTCGCAGTAGTGGGAGGTTCGATAGATAACCACTAAGCCACCCTGACTCCCTATTAATAAATGTAGTTCCCTGTTGTCTGCTTATAGGACTGATTGCAGTTACTGGTGCCCGCCCCTCAATGGATTCATTCATACGTATTGTAACATTTAAAGCATCGGAAACTGCTTGCACAGTAAGTGCATCACACCATGTATGTTGCTGTGACAACACACACACAATTGCTCTGTAATGGGTCAAAGAAATCTTTGATGGTTGTTTCTGATGTATTCAACTCCAGCAGCATGCGCGTTCATGTTATAGGAAGAATCATGATATAACTGGCAGGCAACTGAAGAAAAGAAGCATGAACCATCTGAGGTACATTCTAGTGCCTTCAATCCTTTCTGAGCTAATCGAGCCTGCAACAGTGCCATAGAAGGATTTCTCAGTACCGTATGTGTACTTGTTCTATGACCAACATGGCCTGGGTTCGATTCAATGTCTTCTGATATCAATAGCTTTTCTCTTGATAGACAATAACTCTCATTGGTTCAATTTTGCTGGGTTTAGGGTAAGGGTTCTTGCAATTGAATGCACAATAGAACTGACAAGTCCTTTTTGTGTTTAGCAGTCCTGCAGGTAATTAATAAGATAAAAACGACAATTAGAATCTCCTACCCTGGAAGATTTGTTACGTCTAAGTTGCGGTCTTAGGTCTAGACATTCTTACTGCAATATAATATTATTTTCCAAAAGCAAGAAATAAAAACTTTCTCAACTCAGACGATCTCGGTATATTCTTCTTTAAATAATGAACCATACACTTTCTAATTACCTTGTCTTTACGAAACATGCTCGACGTCTTCTTGTAAGGAATTCTGGAAGGTTCTTTGTCCCGGGGAGCATGTTTGCATTTGCGAAAGGACTCAGCCCTTGCTCTATCGCTGGAGATTGGTATGGTTTCCTCATCAGTTTTCCTTACATAATCAATGGCCGATTCTTTCGACAGTTCGTTATTATGGTCCGCCACACACATACTAGTGTCTGGAGGCATGGGTTGCCTCACTGTTTTTCATGTCACTGATGTTGTTCAAGTTGGATTCATATGGCTTTGATGATTCATAGCTTGCAAAACTTTGTGATAGCTTTGATAAACAATGGTATACCTTGATCCCTTTGAGTCACTCTCCAAATGGAATTTATTAATCTCCCGTGAGCTTATGGGATCGACAGGGGATTATCTTCTCACCATGTGTCTGTAGATTCCATTTAGACAAGTGTATTAAAGTCTACGCGTTGGTGAGTGAAAGGCGATGCACAATTAATTGCACCAATGTGTACTTGTTCAGAATCTTTTGCTTCACCTTCGAAGAACGCCATTTCTTTAATTCTTCAGTCTCTTGCTTCTAAATGCAGCGGTGCTCAAACACTTAAGTATGAAAGCCACAAACAGCTGCAATGGCGGCGCACAACCTAGCACGCGAACAGGAAGTCACATCTTTCTAAGCTGTGTTGTGATTATCCTTCCTGATCAGCTAATTAGATCGAATTTCCGGTTACGCAGGAGTGACAATTTGCATAAAGCTTCTCACCAAAACTCGTGGATAAACAAAGTTGGTGACCCCCTCTTTGTATTCCTGAAAACTCAATTAACAGGCTGACTTAAAACTCTCTGAAAAGTTTAAATTCTCTGGAGCAGATTCACAGCTGCCTTCACAACTTTTGAAAATTTTAAGGTGGCTTTTTATAATCCTTCTAAAAAGAGATTTCGTCAACATTAACTCATGTACTGCTAGGAGTGAGACTTACAGATTTTACTGTGTCTACCGTGTCCTGGGACACCTGTGGAGTGAATGGATTAAAAAGTTTGTTGAAACTGGTTTGAGCCACCTCAAATCCAAAGAGGACATCAATAACTTCTTTTTTGTCTGTTTTTTTTTACCTGTGGTCAGTTGCAGAGTCTGTGGTGAATCCAAAATTGTAATACCTCTAGAAAACGATGTGTTTTATGTCAAGAGATAAAGAAGGATAGAGGAAGAAACAGGTACAGTGAATGGTCTATTTCACATACAGATTGTTAATGGAGTTGCATCACCACAAAATGATTAACAAGTTGACGTAATGATTGATGATTTGGAAAAGAACTCAACAGCATAGCTTGAAAGTTCATGAAAAGACAACATACACATCACGTGTTAATGCGAAGACAACGGCAATTAGAAAAATAGCAGATGAAAGTGAAGATGAATTCATTGATTAGAAAAAATAAGGAAAAGAATGGAGTTATCTCAGTGAAGGATGACCAACAATTCACTCTTGCAATAACAAGAGGTAAATAAATTAATGATAATGTTAAAACAAGCTTGGTTTTGTGAGAAAGTCGAGGCAAGTGAGATCAGGCATTCAAGGCTAAAGCCCTGAAGGCTAACTCCATTTCCAACTGACCTTGTCTTCAGATTTGACTGGATTGTATTGCTTTCAACAGCATTTGCTGACCGTATTTTAATGTCAATTCCAATTTTCAATAGTATTATTGTGTTTATTGAACCTGTAGACAGACATGTTGAGAAGGAAAATTTAGCTCACTTTATCTTCAAGAATAGGGAAATAATAATAATAATAATAATAATAATAATAATAATAATAATAATAATAATAATAATAATAATAAGATATAAGATTCGTGACGATTACATGAACATAGTTGAAACGCTGACTAGTCTGTCTAAGGCTCGTTTTCTCACGCTTCGAAAAAGAGGGAGTGGTTTTAGTTCATAGAGTTTAAAAGTACTCACGGGTGACCACTAATCATGAGTGACCACGAGTGACCACGAGTCAGCAGACGATTTTTGTATAATCAATGAATACGAGTTATTGAGCACAGTTTAATGTTACAATAATAATAATGATAATAATAATGATGATGATGATGATGATGATGATGATGATGATGATGATGATGACGATGATATTAATAACTTTATAAATGTGTCAGGTAAACGTATCTTGGTTCAGGTACATTCTTCACTTGTCATTAATAATACGGTATATATGTATATTGCATGGCTGATGATCATTTCTTATAGTAGTAAGTCATGATATTATTACAATAAAGCTTGAAGCTCGTACAAAAATAATAATAGTAAGTATGACATCAACATTGGGTACTGCAGACGTCGGCATTGCTAGGTGCAGCGAACATTGTGTGTAATATTTATCCTTTCTATCTGATGAGCAACACACAGACTGCTGGTTTGTGCCGAGACAGTAAATAATAAGAATGATGTTGATGATGAAGCTTCATTTGAAAAGGGTAAATTAATGCACAATATAAAGTTATGCTGTCTCGCAAATGTATGCAAAGCTACATATCAGTTGAAATACATTTCCTATTAACAACCTTACCTGCATTGACAAGGAAACCAATATTCATACAGTACACACATGAATTAAAAGGTTATTGTGGATTGAAATAAAGCAAATATTACTGATTCTAGAAAATGTTTTTAATAATGTCTTTGTGAATAATGTTGTATGTATCGCCATAAGTGACATGTACGGAATTCCCATATTATCTGGTCGATCTGTGGAAATACACTATATATAAAGGAAACAATATATTTTTTATTAGTCGGCGTCTGTCCACCAGTTCAGCAAAACAGTCATATTAAATCCCTTTGTCATCTTTTAGAAGAATTATAATTGGTTGCATGTGGGAGTGTCCATCTTTTAGAGGGCCAATCTCGTTCCCAGGGTCCATTGTCAACAAAGAGACCTAGGGAACGAGGTTGTTAGAGGGCGTCCTTATTTTGCTCATTTAATGGGGACATGTAAACCCTTTCACTCTCTACGGGTTCCCCATTGACGAGTAAACTCGTCTGGCGTTAGACAGAGGAAAATCTGTAAGTGTCAGTAGGCCCTTACGGGAGTGAAAGGGTTAAAGAGCTGAAATAAATTTACAAGTATGCTAGATTGCTCTTCGAAATACATTTCTTGGTAGTGTACGTTCAAGCTATCCCCACTTGACCTCATTAGTTGGTAAGGAAAGCTTTGACAAAAGGGTTCTAGCTCAAGCTTTAAAGGAAACCAACTGTAAGGTTTCAATTTGACAAATGTGAAACTTTTATTTCAACAACCTCTTCCTCCAATCCGATACAGAGACAAGTATTGTCACAGCAGTCAGGCTGCACCTCCCACCCTCCCCTAAACACAACCCAACCCTACCCCTCAAACTTCAGGCAAGAAACACAGACCACTAAAGTAGACAAATTTTATTTACCTCTATTTCCATTTTTTCTAACGTTCATGGCACTTGTATATCATTGTAAAGATAATAATTATACTTACTAAAGCTACAACATTGCTTGTGTGGAATGATTTCACATTACATGCATTTCTTTTGACATCAAACACATTCTTAAGTAACAAGAGTAAATATACTTTCTTCTGTACACTACAAAACATGAAACGGTTTTTTCAACATTAAAAACTACGACGTCGTATTTACAATTATTTGCTTTCATGCAAGCGATTATAACGAAAATGTTGAATATAAATGATACAAAAATCTGCTCTTAAAATTGAACTGCATAGTTTCCTTAACCCTCTCACTCCCGTAAGGTTCCCCATTGACGAGTAAAATCGTCTGGCGTTAGACAGAATAAAATCTATAAGTCTCAGTGGCCCAGATGTTTTTAATCAAATCAAAGCATCTAAGATTACTACTCGCTTAAAGAGAACACTACAATGACAGTCATGGCTCAGTTCATGTTAATATCAGAACTCACTGGGAAATACAATTTAACTGCTAAAAATTCATGTTTTCTTACCAGTAGATTTTGTTGAAGAAGATGAATTTTCAATGCAGAAAAACTCAGTTCTTCATTCTCTTCTCTTTTACAGAAATCAATCCCAGGAGCAAAGCAGTACAATATAACTCACTCGGTAGAACGAGGAGATTCATCACGTCTTAAACGCTTAAAAAATACAGAAACACTTCAACAAATAAATAGAAAATCAGATAGAAAAAAGAGCTCATGAAAGATATACATCAAACTTCCTTTAGATAATAATAATTGTTACTTGGTTTTTAGCAAGTGGATTCCTCAAGGTTCATCAAATATTTGTATGCGATTATTTCCGAAGTCAGACACAACAATTTTTCCATTACTGAGGAGAGCTACTGATGATGGATTCCTGAACTCTCCTAAGTTTCTGCCCTCTTTTCCAAACTTACCAACAAACTTACCATTCAGTTCAAAGACTTGCACTCTATGATTACACTGATCACAGACAAGTACATGTCCTGATTTAGTCAGTGACGAAAAACAGGGAGTATTGAACTGTCCATTTCCCGTCCCTCTTGTGCCAAAGCTATACCTGTACTCCCCCTCCCGGGTGAATACTTTAACACTGTGGTCACCATAGTCTGACACAATGAGATAATCACCAGACTGAACACAATGAACAGGAGAACTAAGAGAGCTGGGCCCACCTATCTTTGTTAGAAACGTTCCATCAGGGGAAAAGAACTTGATGAATTTGTTTCCGCAATCACTGACGATAATATTGCCATAAGAATCCAATGATAAACCCCGAGGAAAGTAAAGCTGGCTATCAAGGCTTCCTTTCCCACCAAACATACTCATGTACCTTCCCTCCTCGTTAAAAATTTGGATTCGATGGTTCCCGTTGTCTGCAACATAAATATTTCCATCTTTACCAAAAGCTATTCCTATATATATGTCGCTATCCTGACGACCAAAGGATCTCAGAAAATTCCCCTTACAGTCAAATATCTCCACCTTGTTATTGGAAGTGAATGCGATTTCGTCCTTGGAATTTACTGCTTGCCCCCGAGGATTCGAGCCTGCTTTTCCAAAAGACATAACAGGTTTAACATTGAAAGATCTAATAGCAGCCGCGAAAGGGCTACCGCGAATATGTTGCCCGTTTACCTTAACTGACAAATTGCATATACCTCCATTGCCAAATGTAGGAGAATAGCAGATTTTGTAGGTCCCGTCTTTGTTATCACTAACAAGCAATTCCTGCCCCCGTTCGTCTCTCAAGTCTACCGTTACACTGTCATTCGTATTGTAACATTGTTCGGCAGCCGCGTTTCTTGTTGTTAAAGTGAATTGAGCTTCATGCCCAACGGTGCCTTTACAAAGTCCTTTGCCTTCGGCAACAGATTTGCTTGCATCAGTTCCGCTGCGAAATTTCAAAACACCAATGCCTCCGGTGTTGACCGTCTCCAGGATCTTGTCATTTTCCGCGAAAAATAAATCAAAGAGGCTTTCAGGGTCGCGCTCAACTGGCTCCAATTGCCCTACCCGCTCTAGAATGGTTTGCAATGACTTCTTTAGCTGAATCACCTCGGCGTCTGTGCCTTGTATTAACAATTTCTCAGCTTTTTCCAGCGCTGATTCGATCTCCTTCATTTCCTGCTGAATCGCCGTTTTTTTGGTCGTTAGACTCTCCAGCGATTTCTTGGTTTCGTTTTCTACTGCTGCCTTGATATTTTGCCTTTCCGCTTGAAGTCTTCCCATTAAGTTATCAACAAATACATCGATGTCTCTTAGCATATCTTTGCTTCGTTGAACACGCTGAGCGTAGTCCTCGTCAATATGAGCGACAATTTTCATCTTTGCATGCAAGTTGTCTCTTGGCGTTTGAATTAGACCTGCTATCTCGATCTTTTGAGCTTCGGCTTCTTTAATAGCTAGGGCGTCGATGAACCCGCTGAGAAAAAAGCTTGTAGGAAGATCTTTCAAATCACCGCTTAGAGGAACTCTACTACGGCCTTGGCATTTTGGACAACTTAAATCAACTTGACCGCCACTCGCTCGATACCAGTTTATCAAACAGTGTAAACAGAAACTGTGCAAACAGGGAAGATATCTTGGGTCTTTAAGGATGTCCTGACACACCGGACAGGAGACTTCTTCGCGAAGACTGAAAAGTAACTTTCGAATATCCATGTTGCTAAATCATCACGCCCTGGCGAACTGCTTTAAATTGAAGGGAACACTTTAGATCTTGTGACTTCTATTTTTAGCTTGTTAGGAATGAGGTGATCATTAGCCAATTACAGGGCAGCAAGCTTTGAAAATAACACAATCACAGCAATAAAACGGCATATTGTAAAAGGATGACTGGATTGGATTTGTAGAACATGGACTGGATTTGTAAAGGATGGATTTGTAAAAGGTTCATCGTAAAACATGGATTTGTAAAAGGTGGATTTATAGAAACATGATAGCATAGTTCGACTGCTGATTTGTTTATTTCTTTGTCTATCCCATGTTAATTTTAATTATTTTATTTTATTTTCATTTTATTTTATGACTTCACGTGTAAATCAGTACTGAAAAAACAATTTGTTGAGTAATAACAGCATTTGGGAATTTTTAAGAACATTCAAGAAGTAATTACAGCCAGTAAGCATTCTCGGCATTCTCTCGTGTTCAAAAAAAAAAATTCCCTCGTGCTTATTTTTAATTCAACAATGCACTCGGCGCGTTTTTTATTTCTTAAATGATAAACATGTTAATACACAGGAGCTGGTCAAGACCGATTTCCAACGTTTTACGGGAATCGGTAATTTTTCTAGGGCAAACGTGAAACAGGCAAAAGTGTATGTGACAAACAAACGACCAGGCTGCCAAAAGACCGGAATTTTAAAAATGCACTGTAGGTAGACCTTTGACGAAAATAATTTTGCATATCTTAATTTTGCGCGGGAGAACATAGGTGATTATGCGAGGAAAGAGATGGCGGCTTCTTTTAAGCTTCCATCTCTGACTAAAAAAACCACGACGTGCATTTGAGTTTCCATAGTTGTCATGGAGTTCAGTAAAAATTAAAGAAGAGCTTAAAAGCGGGACATTTGGGTCCGTTTATTTGGTGGATTTTAAATTTCGAGAAGTGCAGCGTCATGTTTGCAACAAAAAGTTAAAAGGTGAATCCACCGCTTCAAAGCAACGCTTCGAGAACTACATTTGCTAGTGGTGTTATTGTTGTTAGTGTTTGGTCGGTTTTCTTTCTAATATAAAGCTATATAAGATTGAAATATCTTTTCTCGTGATACGAGTAAATCAATTTCCTCTTATAAGTTGTTAAATTAGGAGACATAACGCTTTCTTATCACTGTTGACATTCGATTTTTTAAACACTTCAACCTCAGGGTTGACGTAAAGGTTAATTTAGCAGGTGTTGTCGAGAAATAAAGCATTAGGCTTCATTGCTTATACAGCTAAAAACTTTTGTCGAGACAGGTTAGGAAATGACAAGATCTTTTCGTTTTTGGATCATGTTCGCAAAAGGATAGGTTCTGCTTTGTTGACATTACGTTCAAAGTTTACTTTAAAGATGAATAAAACAGTGGAGTCTATGAGCTATGTCCTTGAAATGTTTAAATTCTTCATAGCAGGAACAGAAACGTTTCCAGATTTGTTATAGTAACTGCCCATATCTGGACCAAGTTTTGTCCGTTAACTCAAATACGTAAAAAAGTGAACAATGTGATCCAGTGAACACGCGAAAGAGCGTGCAGAACGTCGCAAAAAAGAAAATAAACACGAATAATTTTCAGTGTATGAATTGGTAGCAACAATCCATGTTTTACAAATCCATCTTTTACAAATCCAATCCAGTCCTGTTTTACAATATGCCCAATAAAACGAGGGCAAAGACGTGACCTTAGGGAAGTGTTTATGGACGCTTTGCATAATCGGTCAGTGTAAAACGCAGACTGCAGACTGCAGACAGGGGGGTAAAATGCAGACTGAGGGTATAAATGCAGACTGCAGACCAGGGGTAAAATACAGACTGAGGGTAAAATATTAAAAAAAAACCAGTCATAAGGATAAAAGAAAGAGTGTTCGTACCCGTTCGTACTTTCACAATGAAACCCCAACACAGCACTTATCGCTTTGGTTGCCCCACCGCATGTTATAAATCCCGATTTTTTTTCACTCTGTGAGAATTGAGGCTGTTTGAATCCTCGTGCGCGCAGAAATCCCCTCCAACGACCCTCGACACCACGGTTGTTTTGTTGTTGTTGTTGTTGTTGTTGGAAAAAGTATAGTCTCGTCAAGTGAGTTGCTTTTAGCCAAATAAATCACCTCCCCATAATTCTACTACCAATTTTGCTGCACCGAACAAAGTCACCGAGCAATTACCCAATAACTCAACTTTTTTGCCACGCATGGCTATGTAATGAATATTTTTTGTGTATTTAATTCATTTCCTGGTGAATGATCTCTTTACAATTTTCCATGCGAATTAGCACTTCACTCGACTGTTTCAGGCCTTAAGCACGGTTGAAATCTAAAACTCAATACTCAAACTTGACATTCGAAGCGATCCTACGATCGATCAAAAACTCAAACTAAGTCCTTTTTTTCACGTGACTTTCTTCCCGCCGTAGGTAATGTATGCTTATTTATGTCAAATCTATTTCTAACACACTCAGTCGCTACGACTGAAGTTCGTAGCGACATAAACAGAAAAAGAAGAGAGGGTTCATCATTGTTCATTTTGCAATCCTTAATGTTCAGCTACGTGTTCTTGTTCAGCGTTTCCCACAAAGGTAAAATTTTGGAAAATCAGTGTTCCCGTTCTGACGTTCATGTACTCCTAATCCAGTTTCTAGAGGAAACACCTTCTTCAAGGGTCTTGTCGTGTCGATTACCCGATCTCCACTTCGAGTTCTCACCACTGCTGCTCGGTGAAATCCATCTCGTCCTGTAGTGAGGGATTTGACCACTCCCATATTCCAAAATAGACTCTTACATTAACGGTTGGTTGCCTGTTTTTCAGTTGGCAATTATGATGGACACGTAACTCTGTCAAGTACCCCTTCTGCCAATGTCTCCAAAACTGCGAAAGAACGGTTGTCAGATACTTCGCACGTCTTGACAATTCACTTCTGGGCTGAGGAGCTTCCGAGGGAGTTTTCTCTTCTTTACTCAACAGGCGACGACCAATAATCAATTGTGACGGCGTCAACGGACTTGGTAATTCATCATCCAGGTACGTGAGAGGTCGTGAATTCAGTATTCCCTCTATTTCCACAACAACAGAGAGCAATTCTTCATAGCTGACTCTCGCGCTTCCTAAGGTTTTCTTGAGACAGCGTTTAGTTGATCTAACGAGACGTTCAAAAAATCCTTCCCACCAAGGAGCTAACGCTACGTTAAATTTTCATTCTATGCGGTAGTCTGCTAGCAACTTCTTCAGCTCATCCCTCTTGAAAGTGGATCTATTATCTGACACTACAAGATTTGGGACACCTCGTCTGGCAATGAACCTTTTAAAACTTCTCACGAAAGCTTTGGTTGTCAACCTCGGGACGACGTCGAGATGAACAGCACGACTGGAGGCACATGTGTATAACACGATGTATGCCTTGTTCATATCATCACTCTTGTGATAAATGTCCTTGACATAAACGGGGCCGGCAAAGTCAACTCCTATATTTGTAAATGCAAATTCGTCGGACAATCTGAACCCTGGAAAGTTGAGAGGTAGGTGGCGTTCCATATGGACGACCTTCAAGTTTCTTGCACAATACACACGTGTTGATTATACTCATCACCGTTTGTCTGCCCTTCACAATCTAATACCTTGACCTAACTTGAACCAAGGTCTCTGCCACTTCATTGTGCATCACTTGATCATGGCACTTAAGAATCACCAACTTAGTGAAATAACAACAGTATCGGAAATCGTGTATCGTACGGTAGGGAAGACATGCCAGTTCTTCCTCGTCAGTAGTATCCCTTCTTTGTCTTGATAAAGTCCTAATGATGACTTCATCTGTGGATACTTGTCACTTTTAGGATCTCTTGCTGAACCTGCTTAATAACCAACATCTCTGCTTGTCTGTATAATTTCGTAAAATCTTCTTCCGTTCCTTCTCTGCATCTCGTCTTCTTCAATTTCTCAATAAACAACTCAACCAACACAGTCACTCATAGAAGCTTGGTTAAAGAACGAAAGTTCTGAAGATTGATTAAGTTATCTAGACTCAGTTCTTCTTCCTTTCCTTCAATGCACGTGGTGAATAAGCTGGAAACAGCTGGTTTAAAGGATTTCAGTTTGCTTAAATCTCCTCTGGCTTGTACAAATGTCGGTTGAACTGGCCACTGCTCAGTACTATTAGACAGGAGGTCAGGTCCATGTAACCACAGGCTGCTTTCCTTCAACTAAGTAGACTTGATTCCTCTGAACGCTATGTCAGTTGGGTTGTCTGCTTTGGGACAGTACCTCCACTGCTCGGGGCGTGAATTCCTTCGAATCTCGGCCACTCGGTTCTCAACAAACCGCGTGTACTCCTTGTCAGTGTTTGTGATCCAGCACAGCGAAATCATAGAATCTGTCCAGTTAAAAAAAAATCTTCAATTCTTACGTCGTCTAATGATAGACTCAAGCTGTTCAACAATCTGGCCGCAGTTAAGTTGGACAGCAACTCCAGACGAGGGATAGTTTGTTTAGCTAATGGTGCAACTCTCGTCTTCGAAGATGCAATCTGACATTCCACCCTTGCCTCATACTCTACTCTCATGTAGACCACAGCTCCATAAGCCCTTTCCGATGCGTTAGCAAAACAGTGATGTTGGACTGACTTGACCTTGTCTTCATTCAATCCCTTCGCATAACATCTCTTAAAGCTCACTCTTCCAGCCTGTCTCAAATCCTATAGAGTCGCCAGCCACTGGTGATTGAGTTCAGAAGTTTGTTTAAAGCACCTAAACGTTATTTAAGTTTTGGAGCGGGTCTTGTTTGAAGTTCGTCCTTTCTTGGTTGCATTGCTGTATTTTGCCGATTCTTGTTCCAAGCCAACCAGGCGTGTTTCAATGAAACACATCAAAATGTGAATGATCTCGTTTTCAGAGATAAAGTGGAACAAAGTACTTCGGTAAAACTCTTCTTTGACCTTGAACTGAAAAAGTATATATATATTTTTTAATGGCTTCTAATTTTAACGTGATATCTATTCGCTGGCTATTGACAGTTGAGTCTGAAATTGCTTTTTTTTCCTTTTCCATTCGCTCGCTGAGGGTGTGCTTGTTTTCCTTTAAAACTCATGCGGTTCAAGAAAAATTCATTGCCAAACTGGTGAATTCCAAAGTAAATCGCTTTTTAGCGTTAAATTTACCGTGGAATTCATTACTTAGGCAATGGATTTTTCTTTAGAAGAAAAGCAAAGAAAATGATTAATTATTAAAGCAGCGGCCGGAAACATCAAAACGCGGCCAATTCGACAGTCCAGGGCCATAACGATTTCCGAGCTTTTTAATTGGTTGACGTCAAAACCAAAACAAAGTAAATTTGGCCGAGAGATACTGGAAACAAGAAGAAGCTGATTATTATTATTATTATTATTATTATTATTATTATTATTATTTATTTTTTTATTTTTTGGCGGCCATGTTGTAACGCGGCAGAAAGCCATTCTGTTGGCCTGCATGTTGATCTGAAATTCACAGCAACATAATTTAAGCTTAAAGGCGCGATAAATAACTGGACTTTAACTTTAAAATGCCCGACCAAAACGTGTGGTTAAAATCTACGGTTTACACGACACTCCGATAGATCTGAACAAAGGAAATCGGCTTACTAGTTTGCACACTAACAGACTTTCAACTTCCGTGCACTCGACTGGAATTTTGACAATTGAAAACAAATTTATTCTAGTTTTTGAAAAGATTTTTTTTAGGAATCCAAAAAAATGTTACATACCTGAAAACGTCAACGAAAGAGAAGTTATTTCTCAATGGAGACCTTCGCAACATGCACGTTCTCCCGACTTTCCATTTGAATTTCTCTGTCTCATCACCTCGATCGCCATCAATTCTTTGCTTTTTGTGTGTTTTTGTTTGTCGTCTGCAATTTTACAAGGTTTCATGGGATATGGTAACGGAACAAAAGTCGCTAGGGCTCGAACAAGAGTAATGAATGAGTTTCCTCGAGGTCCCACTACGACACCTATGTTGGTGACTTTATCAAGTATCCAGAAATGGTTATGGCCCGGACTGTTCGAAACCTTTTACTGTTTTCACTAACCCTTACAGGCAGTAAAAATTTATAACCAAGGAAGCTCCGCTTGTAGGCTTGGCTAAATCTGTATATTACACTATACTCCAAGGAGTTAAGATAACACTTTCCGGTAACTACAGTAATGCTAACGAACTACACTATGACACTAAGACGACGGCTTAAATGTATACCGAGGAAAGAAATTTCATGACAGACTCTTTCAAAAGAGCCTGCAAAGCAGGCGTATTTTTGTTTGGGTAAGAATTATCGGCCGACATCTTGGATAGCGAGACTAACAGAGGCCTGAGGCGAGTCAAGAAGATTGCACTCAGTGAGAGGAGTCCCTCGTCCCAATCCTCTACCGGCTGTGTGCTTTCAAAATGGC
>NC_090875.1:31612109-31659609 GCF_036669935.1 Montipora foliosa
AAAATCTTACATAAGGGCAAGTTTGTCCTTTCCTATTTCCTATTAATATCTAATTTACTATATTATTTTCCCACATTCCGCTGCTTTTGTGTTTCACGCGTAGAATGGCGCTTTCAGATTAAAATTTCAATCGCAAATAGCTCTAATCAAAGGAAAATGCTTTCCACAGACTTTCAAACGAGCAGTTAAGTTTTATGTACGGCTCATTTCTTAATTTAAACTTTATTCCGCGTTTTCCATACTCCAGTTCATTCGTGAGTTGCAAAGTTTTGGCAACGGTTCTGTGAGAATTGGCCTCAAGGCCACGAAATTTTGCCTTCGTGATAAAAATACAGGAAGCCGTACACTCCAGCATATTTGCGCCACTGTTGCGAGGATGGACATGAGAATATAAAATTATTTATTAAAAGCGCGAGTTGTGTTTGCAAATGTGGAATTTTTTTCGTGATAGTTTTTACAAATGAATGAAACTGCGCATGATGAGACAGGCTAGTGCAAATCTAGATTTGGCTAGTAAAATCAGACCTGATACTTGGCACCAGGCTAGTGTGCTAAAAAGTTAGTCTCGAGAAAATGAAAATACGATAGAAAACTATCCTGCTACTTTTCTCATATTACTCTATATTTTGCCAAACGGCATAAGACGGAACCTTGGTGCAGCTAATAAGGCAAAAATAAGCAGTAATTTACATGACGATTCTAAGCTAATATTGACTAAAAAGTCATCTCTTATGAACACAGGAAAAAACACTGTGGCAGCAATTCCCCTCTTCTGCCCTTTCTTCAGTCAAGGTTTCAAATTCCTGGCCCTTCTGGCCTCTCTTCCCTAGAGCATCCTAAATCCCTCATCCCTGCCACTCCCCTCAAGGCCTTCACAATATCACACCCCACCCCTCTGTTCCTCTCCCTGCTACACTACCTGGGCTCTGAAAACATACTTGGACACTGAATGCACTTCACAGAAGGTACTGAATATCTCAATCTACAACTCTCTTTTCTCTCGCAATCACCAGCACCACCAGGCCATTTCCCCTTTTAGCTTGTACCAGAGTTGCGTGCTCGAAATTAAGAAAAAATCAAGGCTGTCTCTGTTTCAAAAGCCGGGCAGCTAAACCTGTAAATTTGGTTGCCCAGTGATAAATGCTTGCCTACCCATTAGGAAACACCCTATGATTAAATGTATGCTGTGTTGAGATGCAATTACATGGCGTTGGAGCTTGAGTATCCCATAGTCCTAAAGCCTGGTTTTTACTAGCAACACAAGCACAAGCACAAGCATGAGTAACTTATGTTTATTTTTGGTGAAAGTAAACGTCAACATAACATATCAACCATCGCATCCACCATTTTATTAAAATGCTCAGATTTGGGAATCTGGAATGAGTGCTTAATTGGCCAGACATAGCAAATTTCTTGTGCTTATGCTGCGTTTCGTTTTCACACAAAGCAAGCGAACGAAAGTATTTTAATATAAGCACAAGGAAAAGGAAAATTTTTTATCCTTGCGCTTATGCTTGCATCAACCCCGTTTTTACTGTGAAATAAGCTCTCTAAGGATCAGAGTTTACAGGACTACACTTTGTGACATTAATTGTCTGTATTCCCGGACACGAGTGATATTGAAGTTGGCGAGAAGAGCAAGGGGACACAAATTATTTAGTGGTGATGCTTATCAAAATTGTCATGCATCTAATTACATGAATTTCTGGGAATAATATCTCCGGCTGTCGGTTTATGGTGCCTCAGATTCCGACCTTTCTGTAATACAGAATTTTTTAGACCGGTGTATGAAAAGAGAGTATACGTCCAAGAATGTAAATATCAGAGACTTGCTAGAGAAGGCGGACAAGACACTCTACAAAAAAAGCTCGAACGACCCCGAATGTCCGTTCTTCCAGTTTTTACCTAAGGATAAGAAAACGAGGTACAATCTTAGAAATACGTCAGCCTCTGTCCCTAGGATCCACACTGACAGATTAAAGAACGTTTTTAGTAACAGAATAATTTTTAAATATGATATGTAAATAGTTTCTAGAGTTTATATTTTTTCTTTCTTATTAAATGTAACTTAGGATATGTATTTTAGAGCTAAGAGGAGGATCCATCTAGAATTGCCGGACATTGACTTTGACATCGAGAGAGGACATGCAAATATTCCTTGAAAACATTGAGGACGATATTTTATTTCTTACTTTTTATCGTTTTTCGTGGTAGATTTCCATATTTGAAGTTAATATCTTACATCCTATAATAATAATAATAATAATAATAATAATAATAATAATAATAATAATAATAATAATAATAATAATAATAATAATAATAATACCCTATACATTGCAAGAAGTATTATTATTATTATTATTATTATTATTATTGTACAAACTTTACGTCACGAATACTCCCAGATAACGTTCTCATAGCTTTCGAATGCACTTCATGATGCCAAGAGATGAGAGGCTTAAAAACCTAGCTATATGTTCTCAACAGGCATTGACAGCTGCGATATTGTAAGCATGGTGTGAGCCCTCTCATAGGAGAACACCCTCAAGGAGACCAGGAAGTCCTTTTGATAACAAGTCCAGGAATGGATGAACCCTAATAAGCACCTATAAGAGGATGGCATCGTGTGCGCTGCCCAAGACCAAGCCAGAGACAGACACCTTACAGTCGACTGCTGTTTGACAGTAGACCAATGATAATTAACAATTAGACCCGTGGCCCTTGACGGCGAAGGGTCTAATTGTTTTAGTATCACCCAACTAGTCGGACAGAAAAGGCAATAATAAAGTTAGCAAATGCAAGTTGACAAAATATTTATTTGGGAATAAAAGGAAAAAAGCGTCACGCTTGTCGCTACTCGAGGACTATTACTAATAGTCCTCTAGTAGCGTAGCCAATCAAAACGCAGGATTTGCATAAGTCCACTAGTTGGGTGATACTAATGATGAATATAGAAAGTTACACTTAGCATTGCATTTATGTGAAATATTAGGCTGCTGCTTGCATTGTCGGAAAGCATAAAAATTCTTTCACTCTATCTTGCCTCCCTTTTTTGAGAACAGACTCAGTTCGATATCAGGAGCACATGAGTAGGGGCTTCCTTTTCCCGTGTATATAAGCCCTATGAGTCAACTTTTGTGTACTTTTGCGCAACGGTGGCTCAGTTGTTTGACAAACCTGCTATTGAAGAACATCGCAGACAGCTCAGCGGAGTCTTTTCTCTTTCTTCCCCACTCTTTCTTTTAAGAAATGTCTGGTTCCACATTGTCCTTTACTTTTTCCGAAGAGGCCGTGAAGGACAGAGAGCTCTTACTATCAAAAGCTTCAAGTTTGTCGTTGATGCAGCCGGGAGAAAATTCGTAACCATGGCACATAATGAATCTTCGAAGAACCATCCAGGTGGGGTCAGGGACAAACCCAGTAAAGAAAAAGAAGCGAGGACGTACGAAACTACAGCCCAATTCGATGGCTACAAGGCTTTAAAGCTCTACCTTGAAAAGGTTAAGCCGAATTGCAATTCATTTTCCAGTACCCAAAGGCAAATTTCAGTCCCGAAGAAGATGTGTGGTTCGAACAAAGGCCACTTGGCGTGAACACTCTCGCAAACATGATGAAGAAACTCAGCGAAGCAGCCGGTTTAGATAAGCACAAACCACAGCATCCGAGCTACCGCCATAACCCTGTGGTCCAATGCTGGCGTCCGCAATCGACATATCATGTCAATTTCAGGCCATCGAAACGAGCTAGTCGTGTAACCGCAGCTTCCCAAGTGCAATCCACAGTGGAAGTGAGCAGTGGTTTACAGGTTGCAAGAGAAGCGGCACCACTTTTTCAAAATTGCACAATTCAGACCGTGCAGTTTGTTTTCAAGCGATCGCAGCAGACTTAACCTT
The DNA here is from genome assembly GCF_036669935.1 of Montipora foliosa. Lineage (NCBI taxonomy): Eukaryota > Metazoa > Cnidaria > Anthozoa > Scleractinia > Acroporidae > Montipora > Montipora foliosa. The sequence continues at coordinate 31,616,006 of NC_090875.1, forward strand.
AACTTTGTGAGACGATCAATTTTACCTTGGCGACAGCATGTCTTGTTCGTTGCGAGTTGAATACTGTACGAAAGTTAACTGAGCAGTTTTAAGTTGCATGTTGTCCCGAGATCGATAAAAAAATGAATGAACTCACTGCGATCCAAGTAAAATGTTGATGTGTAGCTTTGTCAGGTTTTTAAATGAACATTTTCGCGCGGTTGATCATGGTTTTGACTTCATGTAACACTACAAGATTCAATAAATATTTTCACCGATATGATAAGTCTTCACGTTATAAAAGAAACGGTAAGCGTACAGCGTGCAACTATCGAGTTATGGACGCAATTGGGAGGTTTGCTAAGCACTCAAGAAGCTAGAGTCACTTCTCTCGTGCTTAGCAACCTCCCGCGTGCTTCCATAACTCGTTTGCACGCTGCAAGCTTACCATTTCTTAATTGGCAGTCTGTCCACGTGACCTTATTAATGTTGCATTCTCTTAACAATAAACATTCGTAAACCAATGGAGGGTGTAAACTGCAGGTTGCAGGTTGGAGTTGCAGGTCATTGCTTCACCATAGCTGAAACAACCCAAACCTTTTTACTAATCCTAACATTAGGCTCAAAAAGTAATTAATATTTAAGGCTAAGGTTAGAAATTTTGTAAAAGTTTGGGTTGTTTCAGTTTCAATCGAAACTTCAAGATCCGCCCCCCGGAAGTGTCAGGTTTTAATTACTATTTTTTTTGGGGGGGAGGGGGGGGGGCGTGCTGAAGTTGCCAACAGCTTCTAACACGTGTTTGGACAAGATGGGAGAGTTTAAAGGAAGAGATATATCATTTGTGAGCGATTGGCTTACAAAAAAAGGTCTTTAAAAGTTGTCTTCAAAGGAAGGTCTTCAAGAAATTTTGGCTGCATATTATAATCGTCTCTGTTATACTATAGGGTGAATACAATATGGTACGTTTTCACACCCCCAATTTCATTGTTAAAGTTCACAGAAAGCAGTACGTTTCTGGTAGAGGTAATCAACCGACACTGAACAATTTAAAATACATGCGCTCGTAAACGCTCTAAGCTCTGTTGCTCATAAGTATACCGTACCCTCGCTAAACAACTTTGCCATGTTTCGGAGTTAGAGCAGCTTACACTTGCTTATTGACATTGTCCGACTAAATTAATTCAATTTCAAGTCACTTTTAATAGTCTCAATATTAATTAAAGCTGGGTTTTTGTAGCAGCTCAAGTCTGCTAAAAACGGCATCATCATATAAAGGGTCACGAAAAATGTGTTGGCATGTTTATATATACACAAGCTTTAAAGACGACAGGAACCGACGACGATTGTTCTATTCTTTAGGAGGGTTTGACAGAAAAATCCGAAGATTAGGAAAGGCATTTGAACACCATTTTGGCCTGAGGGGGCAGGAATTTGAATGATCCAATCTTCAAAAGTTGAGATGCCCGGAATTACCGGACCTGCGAATTATGGTACTGATTCTAGGACGAGAACGACTTCGAGTGCGAGTTTTTCGCACAGAACGGCATTGAGCTCGCGCAAACCAGAGTCATTTTGGCGGGCAAAAATTATACCGTCGTCATTTTAATACGAGGTTTTGCAAAAATGTCAATGTGTCAAAAGAAGTAAACAACACGGTAGCACTTTCGGTATTTTTCGATCAGTAAAAAGGCGCTGTTAACTGCAACCTATACTGCTAACAAACAGTAAGATTAATCGTACGGGCTATACATTTTGTAAGTATTTTCGCTAAAAACGGGAAGGAAGTCAAAACTCGTATACTCGTTCTCGTCCTCCGTCCTATAATAAAGGTCCCTAATGACCTGCAACCCTAACATGCAACCTGCAGTTTACACCTTCTGGTTAACCAACGACGTTTTGTGGTACTCTATCACTGACCTGGCAATACACACACTCCTAAAGCATCTATTTCCTCTTCATAAGAACAATCTTAATAATTCTGATCAAATGTATCGTCGAAATTATGCATCGGTCAATTCCAACCGCCCCCTTCCCGCGAAGTTTACAACAATAGACACACCACTGTTCTGCCCTCTTTCGATAATTGCCAGTCTCCCCATCGATTTCCCTATTGAAATTCGCTCTCGGTTGTTGCAAACTAGCACTACTTGCCTCTCTTGTCGAATTACAAGTTTCTACATGGGTAAAAATATTAATTTTTTTGTGTAATTCGGTGTTTCTTTCCTCTTTTTCGTATTTTCGGCCAGCGGTTTCAGTAAATTGTCATGCGTCTTTCTCTATCTTGCTACTTTGTTCCCATAACAACAGTGAACTTGGAGTTTCCCTATTTTAAAAAGGAAATTCATGTTTTTCATCTTCAACAAGCCTGCTGGTGTAGAATTGACAATTTCGATGTGTACTTTAATATCATTCGTTGTCTTAATTATATTAGAGAGCTTTAGATTCAACGACGAGGACGAGGACGAGAACGAGTACGATTTTTGACTGCCAGTTTATAGCGAAAATACTAAGGAAATTTATAACCCGTACGCTTAATCTTACTCTTTGTTAGCAGTATAGGTTCCTCAGTTATTCTTATTGCTGGTAACTGAGCCTTCTTGCTCACCAAAAAAAGCCAAAATTGCTACCGTGTTGTTGACTTGTTTTGATTCGACGACATTTGTGCAAAATCTCGTACTAAAATGACGACGGCATCACGTTTTTCCCGCCAAAATGACGCTGGTTTGCGCGCGCTCAATGTTGTCTTATGAGAAAATCTCGTACTCATAGTCGTTCTCGTACTAGAATCTAAAGCTCTCTAATATCTGAGAGACCGCGACAAATAACCGATACATTTTCATGGTTCGTGAGATTAAAAATCTGTGTAATGTACAACCTGGTATTGACAAGTTGACACCATTCAAGTGTTGACACAATTTTCCAGGAAGGCAATCGACTACACGTCAATCTAAAAAAGTGGCCTTTAAATCTGGCAAATCAAGTTCTGCTGGTAATCGTTCCGCTATATCAGGTAAAAACTGGTCAAATGTAAAGCTAAGTTAAATATAGCTCATTTCACAGTCAAGCTTTTCATCACCTAGCCTTTGAATGAAATTAAACATACAGAGTAGGCTAGAGATTACCAGTTTTGCTGAATACCCTACCACGTTTGTTAGAATTTGGCCGCGTTCTTTGAAGAACGAGTCAGAATACAATACAATACAAATACAAATAACCTTACAAAATCTTATGTTCCTTCTTGAAAGAATGATGGAAGATTTTGTCCAAGAGAAGTGAAAGCCTGCTTTTTCTGAAAGCCCTTCCGTTTTGAGTGTTCAGCGAAGACGAGGTAATTTTCGGCACATAAGAAGAAGAGCGTGGGCCTGGCCAAGACCGCAGAACTGGTTTGATGTAATGCTAGCATCACCTCGGCTGAATGTTCTTTGGAAACCAAACTTTCGAATGGAACGTGAAACGTTTGACGAGCTTTGCCGAATCCTATCTGATAAAACCCACGATTTTGAAATTTTTTTTGCTATCAGGTTTCTTAAGTCAGCCTTAAGTCATGTTTGAAACAAGACTGAAGAACTGCTTAGGTCGTTTGAGTTTGCCGACACTAAGACAGAAATCACGCTTCTGTGACTTAGCGGTTCACACCTGTCATTTTCACTAAGTCGACTTAAGAAATTACTAAGTCAGACTTAGTGGTCGAATGTTATTTTACACATGGTTTTCGTTCCTTACATGGGTCTGAGTTAACATATTTTTGGAAATTGTGTCAAGCAAGACAGCAACAACTCACAATTTCCAATCAGGCGTGAGAAATTGGCCCGCAAGCGTGAGCCCGCGTGAGATCGAAGTTGTCAACCCGCAGGCGTGAGACTCACGTCTAAGGCGTGAGAGTTGGCAGGTATACAATGGTAACCATGTTAACTTTCGTTATTCACTAATAATAAAGAGCCTCACAACCAATTCTAAGAGACCATATCATTTAGAAGGATGGAATCTACCAAATTGCCTCGTGTATCGGCCATGTTATGGTACCATACGAAACATTATTGCTTAACATGGTGCACTCAGTCTCATTGACGTGACAATTCACTAGGTCACCTAGTGATAGTATATCTCAAAAACAAAGTTGGTGACCCCGTCCTTTTATTGCTGAAAAGTGATTATCAGGCTGAGATAAAAATCTCTGAAAACTTTTAAAAATCTCTCTGGAGCAGATTCTCAGCGACCTTCACAACTTGAAAATACTGAGGTGGCTCAGTTTTGTTGCCATGGCAACCTATTACATCATGTAAAGGATTGCATCTTATTCAGCAATTATTGGTTTTTCATTTTGGCACGTACCCCAACATTGCATTAAGTGAAACAGTGCAGTATATTAAATCCCTCTAATAAGATATTTCCCCTACATTAACCCATTGACACCTGGGATTGATACTTACAGATTTTACTCTGTCTATTCATGTCCTCAGGGGCACAATGTGGTAGAGTAAATCCTTGTAATAAGAGATTTCCTCTGCATTAACCCATTGACACCTAGGAGTAACATTTACAGATCTTACTCTGTCTAATGTGTCCTGGAGCATCTGAGGAGAGAATGAGTTGAAAAGTCTGTTAAAACTAGATTGAGTCACCTTAGACCCAAAGAGGACATCAATAATTCTTTTTGTCTCTTTCTGTTTACCTGTGCACAGTTGCAGAGTATGTGGTGATCGAATCCAAATCTTAATCCCTCCAGACAATGAATGGTCCATTTCACATAAAGATCATTAATGGAGTTGCATCATCATAAAATAATTAACAATGTAATGTAATTGTTAATGATTTAGGAAAGAACTCAACAGCGTAGCTTGAAAATTTATGAAAGACAACATACACATCACATGTCAATGCGAAGACAGCGGCAATGAGAAAAACTGCAGATGAGGTACATGGACTCATGTAGCCACTAACTGGCTGTTTAGTGCAATTTAGGTATGAGTGGGTTTCTTCAAGTGAAGAGTGGTTGATTTCCAAAAACAGGTGCATCTAAAACCCAGGAATTCCAAATTGTGCTATTAGAAAAACTCAGTGAGTTGGAACTCTTGGGGACTTTTGGGAATTAAAAGCCAAACTAGGAATTAAGGAAAATCTTTAGGAATTCCACTCAATGATTCAACTTGCGTGAGTTAAAATTCTAAAGAGAATTTTGTGCAATAGTACTGGATGGTCCAGTGAGACAACAATCAAAGCTTAAGTGCCCTTTTAGGATTTGACTCCATCTCGTGCCTTGAAAAATGAGCTTAACTTCAATCTTAAATTTACAAGGTTTGGTCTTATTCAAAACATGTCTTTTGAGTTAACTCACTCTTCGTAATACATGTACTTAGCTTAAGCAGTGTCCTTTAAACGCTCCAAACTTTGAGCATAAAATCACTCTGTACACGGATAATATGAAAAAGAAAGCTTTTATTCTGATGTACTCCATAGAAAATATGTGAGAAATCGAAATATCAGCAACGGATTACCTTATTTGATTCGCTCACAATCGGCCTTTAAAACGAAAAGGAACATGAAGCATTACTCTTGAAAATTAAACACTCCAAGTCAGCACTTAATCCTTTCAATAAACTCCACTATCTTTCGAATCTTGCTCATTTTTTATCAATGTGTAATCATTAATGAATCCGACGATCATGAGAAAACTTGTTATCCTCGCCATCTTGGATAACACGTACGTGAGAAACCAGACTGGAAACTAGTGAGCCGTTTTCGTTTTGGTCAGCAGTCAGTGGTAACAGAGTCAATGGATACATCTACATGAAGGATGAAGGACATGAAGTACTTACCAACCAGGCTCTTCGGCAAATTTTGAGCGGTTTTATTCAAACGTTCGTATCAACGATCACAAATTTGTGTGGCGACGATCGTTTTGTTAGTTATAATTACCGTTTAAATGCTGATCCAAGCAAGGAAATGTTACAACAACTGAAGTAAAAAGGTAAGCGTTAACTACAAGCGAATAACATTTGATTTGATGCCTTATTGTCTTCAAAATGACGAACGATCTAAATTGTCACACCTTCCAGTTAATTTGTCAGGCAAGAATACTTAATTTGGCTTAAAAATGCTATAACCCTGTAAAAAAAAGGGGCAACCCTAAAACCCGGAATCCGGAAAAACAGTACAATACAGAGAGTAAAAACTATCCTAAACATTCATAAAAGGCTGCTAACCTTAGGCCTAATTAGGCCTAAAAACGTTTGTTTAGGCCTAATTAGGCCTAAGGTTAGCTTTTATGAATGTTTAGCATAGTTTTTACTCTCTGTATTGTACTGTGATTCCGGATTCCGGGTTTTAGGGTTGCCCTAAAAAAAGTGGTAAACCTTTAACAAGAATAATGAACTTTTAGATCAAATGGTGAAGCAAATGATTTGATATACATCTAAAAGTGCTCATACGGCAAATTACATGTACGCGGTCAGTGTAAAACGCAGACTGCAGTCTGCATTTTACCCCCGGTCTGCAGTCTGCAGTCTGCGTTTTACACTGACCGATGTAGACGTGTATACATGACAAAACATTGGCCATTTTTATATCGGTCAGTGTGAAACGCAGAGACTGCAGACGAGGTGTGAAATGCAGACTAAGGGTAAAATGCAGACTGCAGACCAGGGGTAAAATGCAATTCATGAAAAACTGTAAAAACTTAAAGCAAATATTAAAAATTAAAGATGTAAAAAATTCTTATTAGGATCCTTTCATTCGCTTTCGTGTACGTTATGTTTATGCTTAGTTCACATGTTTGTTTGTTTTGCATCTGGAAGATGTTATTTTTAATTACAACCTCTCCCTAGGGGTTATCACACGTAGCTTAACCAATGAAATCCCCGAGTCCTAATCGCTCAGAATACCGGTATGTGAAATTCTTTGTGCATTTCGTTGCACCGAAAAAAGACAACCAGGATTATAACTCGGATACCTTTCAGGTGTTCCAAGTAATAATTGTGGTTTATCTGAAATGGATAGTTCGTCCAGATGAATTACGCATCTTGCGCTCGTCTTTTCACTAGACTAATAATATACATGAAAAAATTACTTGATTCTGATTGCCTGAGAGCAGTGCAGTTTTCAGTTAACATAATGCAGAAGAGAGGTAGTTCAGTGTAAAAAGAGGTAACAAACCAAGCATTCTGATTGGCTAATAAACAATAGGGTTTGGTCAGAACCAATCAAATCTTTTGTTTTCAAATCAAGCGCACACCCTGGATGGCGCAATTATGGCGCAATTTTTCCCTGATTGTGTGATATGCGTGTGTTTCTTCTGCTTAACTATCTCGAATTTTTTCATGTATATCATTATTAATAAGTAATCAAATGATTTTTCTTGTGCAATTTCGAAAAAATAAGCACTTGTGAATTTTTTCAAAGACTACAAATTGCACTCGCCCTACCGGCTCATGCCATTTTGGTCGTCTTTAAAAAAATTTACTTGTGCTTATTTATTCCAAATTGCACTCAAAAATACAAATTTAACAGATGCGGAAAAAATTCGTTTGATCTGTGATTTAGTGGAATCATTACTTGCATCATTGAAGTATATAATTATACTGTATTTTTTTTTTAGTTGCCATGAAAGAGTATGAAGAGGTGCTTCCTGAAAAAAAAAATTCTTTGATGTGACAGAAAGGAAAGGTTCTTTGCAGCAGACAAAAATACTAAGCAGGCAATTCTGTCTCCTTGACCAGTTATGGTTTGATGTATTTGGGATCTCTCTTTGCAGACTTGTAGTAGTTCTGTGGTTTATCTAAAATGTTTAAGAGCTTTTGTTCATTTAAATTTAAAACAAGAACCCAATCCAATGATTTTGACATGAATTAAATGTTTAGGTACATGCAATAAAATTAGATGTAACTGCTTTGAAATCTGTGTTCTATTTTTTTGTCTGAGCTATGGTAGTAACTGTCAATTACAATAATAGCTTGACTGCAATGGATTCTTTGTACGTAGTAAAACTTTTCCAGCACATTTCTGATTTGCTAGAATATTATTTTATGGAAGCAGAATATTATAACCTTGTTTCTTGTGTTCCACATACACTGTATGCACTTCTATTTCTCAGGTATTTTCAGCTATTCTTCTTGATTTGTTTTACCTTGTTCAAGAACGTTCCAGCTATTGCCCAAAATTTCGGTCTAATTCCAAGAACTTTCCAGAAATTCCTAGTAATGTAAAGGTAATTTACATAATTTGGAATTCCAAGTGAGCATTTTTACTACTTAGAATTCCTGGTACAAGTCCACATTTTCCATGAAAATTCACACTTCTATTCCTAAGGAATTCCCAAAGTTATTTTGCAAGGGTGTAACTTTGTTTCAGTAAAAATTGGATAAATCCGTTATTGTTTAAACCTGTCAGTTTTTAGTGGCTTTCATAATGATTTCATATTTAGTGCTCATGCACTACTTCTATGAGTGCTAGTTTAATTTTTATGAGGAAAACAGTACAAGGTAACAACTATTGAAGGTTGTATCATCACAACATTTTGATGGTTTAAACAGCATTTTCATAGTTTCAACACCATGAAAATGCACTTGAATAATTTTTTTATTATTCATGGCATCATAAACCTAGTGGCCACTAAAACATGAAAATGACCTACCGGTAATTAAAATTATCATGGCCATCATTTTTGGTACGCTTCACGATAATTTCATGAACCATGAAAACCAAACCCCATGAAATTCATGTTAAAAGGACACCATTAAAAGTCCATGAAAACAACAGCCCTCCATCCTGGAAAAATCATGGGTTTTTCATAGCAACAAAAAGCCTGTAAAAAGTATGGCATGAAAAAACCATGAATTTCTCAAAAATAATGATTTTTCATGGCCATGAAACGTACCAAAAACCATGATGATGGGCTTTACGACCATAAAATTCCCATTATTAAGATCATGAATTTACCTTTAATAAATAATTAAATTGCTCCGATTATACACTAAAAATGCCATGAAAAAATTCATGGTGTTGCCAGAGACATAAAACTCTCTTTGGGCCAGTGAGGGATCACCTCTAGCATTTGTCTACAGCCCCACTTCAAATATACATGTACGTTCATTTCATTTCCTACAATGACCATGTCTTTCAATCCCTTGTTTTTGGGCAGATGAAAAAACCTGGAAATTGCCAAACTGTATCTTAAAGAACATGCTGCAATGTTTGATGAAATAATAATTTGTTGGAAGAAAACCACAAGAACTCAGTGAAAGCTATTAAAATGGAAGCTCCAGTTAAAAAAATAGCACACTCTTGCCTGTCATGCACTTATCTAGACTTAAAAGTTTCCATTACTTGTTTTTGGACATTTTTTTAGGAAATAGTGTCTTGAAACAAGAACACAGTCATGATATTTTTATCTCTTCAGAGCTGCAGCTTGAAAAAGTGGCTGAAATATAGAAAAAGAAAATCAACGCCCAAATGATGGCAATGAAAAGGTAAGATCAGTTCTTGTATACAAGGGGGGGGGGGAGTCTTTGTTCCCTTTAAAAATTTGCTTGTACTCTCTTGTTCTCAAAAGTTCTACCAAACTTTTTTTCAGTTTATTGAGCCCTAAAATGGTTCATGTTCCCCTGTTCCCTGGTCTCATCAATAGGCAACTTTCCACTAACTGTCTGTGATTGTAGATCCCACAACTGCACTTAGCAATGTTTTGATGCAGTTTAATAATAATAATAATAATAATAATAATAATGATGATAATAATTACTACTACTACTAATAATAATAGTAATAACAATAATAGTAATAATTTTATTGTAAACTGCATAGCTCTAATGGTAGATTTCTCACAATAACAACTAATAACAATCGATTGGTAAAAAGTGGTTGAAAGTTATCAAATTTAAAACTATTTACAAAAGGTCATACATAAACATCACAACATCTTCCAAGTACATATATCAGATTATACTTAAAGAAACCTATTTACAATAATTAAGAGTGCGTAGTAAAAAGTACTAAGGAAAAAAGAATGGAAAATGTAAACAGACAAAACAATTTAAAACGTATGTATCCCAGTGTTCGTATGTACGTATGGAGTCAGTGTTCTCAATTTGTATATCAGTATTGCAAAAGTCCCATGATTTCCTTACAGTTGATCTACTTCCTCTGAGACAGATTAATGCAGAGGTTCTTGCTCATAATAATAATAATCATAATAATAATCATAATAATAATAATTATTATAATTATTATAATTATGATAATAATAACTGGCAGTGCTAATCACCCTTTTCTTGCTGTATTGAGGACTGAATTGCGACAGGGCGCAGCTTATGATATCAGGCTGAAAGCATACGAAGGCGCCTTTGGCAGTTGCTGTACAGTTCATGATTGATCTCAGAGCACAGCACCACAGCCAGATCGTAATTAGCTATGAGTCGAGTTTGTAGTAAAGAAAGAAGACAGATATAAAAAAACTTTGTCAATTTGATGAATGGTCATCAGGCTCAAGAACTTTGCATAATTAAGCTCCCTGATAATGTGGGAGAAAGGGATAGCATGTTTCAACTTCGTTGCCAGTGTCTTTATCTCCCATCTCCACCAAGATGAAATACCGTGGGAACCAAATGAACTCTACCTCCGGCATATTGAGACATTTGGTGGTCAAGGACACTAATCAGAATGTGGCGAGGTCACAAAAAAATGGCATATTCTTAAAATTCAGTGTAAACTGGTCAAGCAGGATACCTTCTAGAGCTACAGGTGCCAGCACATGGATAGGTCCAAACAACACAAGAAAACGAAGAAAAAGAACTGTTACAAGTCTATGGACGATCAGTACTTTTTATTCACTTTTGAGTGGTGTTGAAACTTTCCTTATCTACCTTGCTATATGATGCGAAAAGTTCACCTATTAAATAACTTTAGAGTGCAGTTTTAATTTTAATTTAATATGAATATGTGTACCTATCTTGGAGGGTTAGGCTTGTGTAGTTGGCTCTCTGGAGTGAAAACGTTTTCTGGAACAGCTCCTTGTACCTTCTCTGCAATCAAGTTTTCCAGCACCATTCCTGCTTGACCGCTATTACCGGTAGTTGTTAATAAGGAACGTTTTGACTGAAAAGGTAGCAGCTCAAGCTTTAAAAGAACTCTATGATAAGCTTTCAATTTCACAAATGTAAAACTTTAATTTCAATAACCTCTTCCTCCAATCATACGGAGACATACATGTATTTGTCACTGCTAATCCCAGGCAAGGAAACAAAGTAGATGAACATATTCACATGAGACCTTATTTCTTCTAATTTTCAATAATATTATTAAGGTTCACAGCACTTGTATAGAGTGGTTTTCAATTGAGTGTAGAAAGTAATTAGCCAATTACTTTGGTTTTGTATTTACTTCACTCAGTGATTGGTTCAAAGTTCTCGCACCCTTTTTTCAACCAATCAGAAGTGAAACCAAAACCAATCGTGGCTCGCGCATGCACATTTTCCTGGGCTTTGTGTCGGCTACGTGTAATTACTTCGAGTTTTGATTGGTTTAGTGGATTGTCTCCATCCTTTTTGATTGGCCAAAGTAATTACTTTGGTTTTGGTTTTACGACACTCGATTGAAAACCGCTCTATCATTAGAAAGATAATATAATAATAAATTACTAAAACTGCAGAATAATTCCACATTTTGTGCATTTCTTCTCATATCAAACATATAGTTAAGTAACAAGGGTAAATACTTGCTTATACACACCACAAAATACCGTACAGGTTTTTCAATACTTAGAGGTGTGGCGTAGTATTAACATTATTTTCTTAATCAAGCTTCTAAGATAACCACCCACTGAATTTAATGGCCGTGTATGTTAACAATACTGGAACTCACTGGGCAATATAATTCACCCCGCTGAAAATCACGTTTTCTTTGAAGATAAATTTGAATGGGAAAAAAACTCAGTTATACTTTCTCTTCCCTTTTACAGAAATGAAACTAAGAAACAGAGATTCACAATAATCATTATTAAAACAAAAACGCCTAAAAAATAACAGCCACTCTTTAACAGATTACAAGCAAACCAGATAGAAAGAAGGGTCCATGAAAGCTGGAAATCAAACTTCCTAATTCGTTAGATAGTTGTTAATTGGCTTTTAGCAAGCATCTGCGCAAGGTTAATCAAATATTTGAATGCGATGATTCCCATTGTCAGATACAACAATTTGGCCATTACTGAGGAGTGCTACTGATAATGGATACTTAAACTCTCCTAAGTTGCTGCCCTCTTTTCCAAACTGACCAACAAACTTACCATTCAGTTCAAAGACTTGTACTCTATGATTACCATCATCACAGACAAGTACATGGCCTGATTTAGTCACTGACAAAAAACAGGGATTGTTGAACTCTCCATTCCCCGTCCCTCTTGTGCCAAACTGATACTTATAGTACCCCTCCCGGGTGAATACTTTCACACTGTGGTCACCACGGTCTGACACAATTAGATAATCACCAGACTGAACACAATGAACAGGATAACTAAGAGAACTGGGTCCACCTATCTTTGTTAGAAACTTTCCATCATGGGAAAAGAGCTTAATGAATTTGTTACCAGCATCAACCACAATAATATTTCCATTGGAATCCAATGATAAACCCCACAGATCCTTGAGCTGGCTATCAAGGCTTTCTTCTCCACCTAACATACTCATGTACCTCCCCTCCTCGTTAAAAATTTGGATTCCATGGTTCGCGTTGTCTGCGACATAAATCTTTCCATCTTTACCAAAAGCTATTCCTGTAGGGAAATAAAACTGCCCCTTGCCGTACCTCTGTCGACCAAAGGATCTTAGAAAATTGCCCTTGCAGTCAAATATCTGCACCTTGTGTTTGGAAGTGACTGCGATTTCATCCCTGGAATTTACTGATAATCCACGAGGATAGATAAACATTCCATCATTCGAGCCTTTTTCTCCAAAAGATGAAACAGGTTTGACATTGAAAGATTTCATTGAAACAGAGAAAGGGCTACCGCGAATATGTTGCCCGTTTACCTTAACTGACAAATTTCGTTTACCTATTAATGTAGAAGAATAGCTGATTTTGTAGGTCCCGTCTTTGTTATCATTAACAACAAATGTGGTCCTGCACTCCTGCCCTCGCTCGTCTCTCACATCTACCGTTAAATTATCATTTTTATCGTAAACTTGTTCGGCAGCCGAGTTTCTTGTAGTTAAAACAAATTGAGCTTCACGCCCAACAGTTCCTTCACATAGTGCTTTGCCTTCGGCAACAGATTCGCTTGCGTCGGTCGCGCTGCGAAATTTCAAAAGACCAATGCCTCCGCGGTTGATTGTCTCCAGGATCTTGTTATTTTCCACAAAAATTAATTCAAACAGGCTTTCAGGGTCGCGCTCAACTGGCTTCACTTGTGCTACCCGTTCTAGAATGGTTTGCAATGGTTCCTTTAGCTGAACCACCTCGGCGTCTGTGCTTTGTGTTAAAAGTTTCTCAGCTTTTTCCAGCGCTGATTCGATCTCCTTCATTTCCTTCTCAATCGCTGTTTTTTTTGTCGTTAGACTCTCCAGCGATTTCTTGGTTTCGTTTCCCACTGCTTCCTTGATATTTTGCCTTTCTTCTTGAAGCCTCCTCATTAAGTTATCAACAAAAACATCGACGTCTCTTAGGATGTCTTCGCTTCGTTGAACAAGCCGAGCGTAGTCCTCGTCAATTTGTGTGACCATCTTCAACTTTGCCTGCAAGTTGTCTCTTTGTGTTTGAATTAGACCTGCTAACTCGGTCTTTTGAGCTTGTGCTTCCTCTTGGATCAATGTCACTTTGTGTCCTGCGTGATCTAAGATGACACAAGTTTAACAAACTGGGTGTTCGGGACAAATCTTGCAGAAGAACTTTAGCTCTTCTTTCTCATGTCCCTTCCTTGAGCAAAACACGGGTCGTTTCACTACTACCTCATAGTCTTTTTCTTGAAAATCTTTCACGGCCAGAACGCGGTGATCTTTGTAGCTTCGAATGATGTTGTGCCCAATTAAACACTCATCACAATAAAACTTGCAACACTCGAAGCAGTACGAGATTTTATAGCTTTTCTTGTCGCAGTTTCCGCATATTACTTCCGTCTTGTCAGATTCTTTAATAGCTAGGGCATCGATGAAGCCGCTGAGAAAAAAGCTTGTGGGAAGATCTTTTAAATCACCGCTTGCAGGAACTCTACTACGGCCTTGGCATTTCGGACACCTCAAATCACCTTGACCGCCACTCGCTCGATGCCAGTTGATCAAACAGTGCAGACAGAAACTGTGCAAACAGGGAAGGTACCTTGGATCTTTAAGAATGTCTTGACACACCGGACACGAGGCTTCTTCGCGAAGATTGTAAAGCAGCTTTGGGATATCCATGTTACTGTAAAAGTTCACCCCATCGCGAACTGACAGAGAACTGAATCGACCTTGTCAAGGAAATCAAGGATTGAGCACACACGTTTATGGGACAGCGGTCTAACAGTGTAGCAGGTCTTGTACGCTACATGTTTTTACCAATACAGATTTACCAAAAGTAACCCTAGAAACTCTTGTTTAGGGCTAATAAGGCCTAAGGTCAGCTTTAATGAATGTTTAGGTTGATTTTGTTTCTGTATTGGTAAAACATGTAGGTTACATACCTGCCAACCCCCAGAGTAAAAGAATCTGGAGACGTCGAGAAATCTCTAGCCTCCTTCGCAACCGTCTTTCGGCATGTCACGCAATGCTCCCCTGAAAGGAACGGCTGCTCACATTGGAACCACATTCCTTTCTAGGATTGAGCCAATCACCGCTGCAGTTCCATTTTCTGGCAGTGTATCGTACGACTCAACCAATAATACCTCTCGTTTCATCAATGCACTCGATCACCACAAATATGCAAGCCTGTTGTTTGTATTTTTCAAAGCGACTGCGTTGACCAGCAGCGCAAGAATAAATGGAGAACTGAAAGAATGAAAGGATGTAAATATCACATTATTCGATATTTTTATTTCCTTCAAAATCAAGTCGTCCTGTACGCGCAATTTTATGAATTTCACGTATTCTCAACTGCCACTATGCATGAAAACATGCAGAGCTACAACCAAAGCAAACAAATGTCTAGTCAAAATCTGACCTCGTCTGTAAAAAGCCTAGGTAAGAGCAAGGCTTTCTGTTACGGCAGATGAGGTTTTTAGTCAAAACACAGATTCGATCTGCGGCCAGAAACCAGGCAAATACACAAACAGTTTCCGTTACTGTATACTGTTTCAAAATTATGGGTACTATTGTCGCCGAAAATAAATACTCTTTCTTGGGCGGTCGAGATTTTTCGGCGTTTCAAGCCAAATGTCTATATGGTGCTCCCAGAAAACGCAATGAATAATTTTCCTCACACTCACATGACTTAACTTTTTATTTGTTTTAATAGACCGTCAAAACAATAAGAAAGGAATGTGGTTTTAATGTGAGCAGCCGTTTCTTTCGGGGGAGGGTTGCGTGACATCACGAAAGACGGCTGCGATGGAGGCTAAGAAATCTCTGCCTTGTAAGAATGTCATTTTCGACAGTGTCTGTATACTCTCCGAAAATCCTCTCAAGGCCTTCCGAATGTTCCCGACGTCTCGCGGTTAGAACAGAATTTACCCACCGTATTGCTGTTATTCCCATAAACCGCACTAAATTTCTACCATGTATTGTGCAGTTTGATTGTTTAAATTCTGACCAATTACGATACCTGTTAATGTATATCAATTTGATTGCTCTGTTTTACATTTACGTTTACGATCGATAACAGCTCAAATAAGAGCACTAAATCTACCTCTTGATTATTTTCGTTTTTGACATCTCGAAAATAACGAAATTAATGAAAAAATTCTGAAAAAAGCCACGGCAGGTTTTTCCCGGAAGATTTGGTGCTCTAACCGCGAGAGACCGGGAGATTTGATAAAACATAGTCTTGGATTAATTTTCTCGTAAAATGGCTTACTCTTGGCCTGCCGGCAGCGACCGTAAAAATCGCTTATTCTGCTCGCATTCTGCTCGGTATCTGAAAAAGTTCCTCAAATACAGAAGGGAGCCTAGGCCTAACCCCTAAAAACTAATTAGATATTCATCATGCGAAGCAAAATTGTAATTCATCTTACTTTAGGTCAAATAACCAAATAAAACACGAGGTATTTTTCATTTGTTTTTAATTTAGTTCGAATTTTTCTTACAACTGTTATGCATATTATTAGTGCCGCCAATTTTCCCTTATTCTGCAGGCAGAATGCTTGCCTCAAAAATCGCTTATTCTGCTCGAAATTCTGCCGGTAGAATTTTATCCAAGCCTAATGAAAAATTTGAAGACTCCCGGAAAAACCAGGAGAGTTGGCAAGTATGCGTTTACACATCCTCGGAGACCCAAGGGCCAAATCGCGGAGGCAAGGGGAAGTCTAAGCCGGCAAAAGAAAAGGGCGACGAAGAAAAGCATAGCTTTGGGCAACTTTATGAATTTTCTTTTAGTTCTTGACTCTCCCGAATTTCAAAATCTGGAAATCTTTCCGCCATTTTTTTCGTAACTCGCGCGACGAGATTATTTCGTGATTTTGGTTACTATAATTTTTATAATGATTTTTAGGGTAGTTTTTAGTTTTGTAGTAGACCTTGTATTTTATTTGGTTCTGTAGAGCTTTGTCAAATTTGAAGTAAAGTTTTACTAGTTTTTTCTTTTTTTGATTATCATACTACCTGTAATTTTCACATACCTCTGCTCTCAGCCAATCGAATTGCAGAAATTCTCAGGTAGTAGTATAATGATAGAAACCCAGTATTTATAGTATTTTACCCAGTCCGTTGATGTTTACGTTTGGTAATCGATAATGGCGGATTTAAACATCTGTTACAGGTTTAACAATATACACGAAAAAATTCTTGTTGGCTAAGAGAAGTGCAGTTCAGGTGTAACACCAGTGCAGAAAAGTTAATACCAGTGCAAATTACACATCGAAATTCTGGATTATGATTGGCTAATAAACAACAGAGTTTGGTCAGAAACAATCAAATCTTTTGTTTTCAAATCCGCGCGCGCCCTTAATGATGCAATTTATGGCACTATATTTCCCTGATTGCTTGATACGCGTTTGTTTTTTCTGCTTAACCATCTCGAAAGTTTTTCATGTTTGTTATTAATAAGTAATGGCATAATTTTTCTCGCGCAATTTTCAATAAATAAGCACTAGACGATTTTTTGAAAGACGACCAAAATTGCATAAGCCCGTAAAGCGAATGCAATTTTGGTCGTCTTTCAAAAAATCTACTCGTGCTTTTTTTATTCCAAATTGCACGAGAAATCATGTGATTACCTAAACAAATTTAAGTTTAGGTTATTTTTAATTTAACAGGTCATTATGAACTGTCTAAAAAAGGGTTTTACCTTTTTTGGGCTTGTAGTAAAAAAAATGTGGCCTGGATTTTTAGGGGGCACAAAAAAGAATTTAATGAAAAAGAGAGATTGACTTAATTCCTAATATAAATAATGACTCGGGGATACTCGGAAAGAATCCGAGTGCTCCTGAACGGGAGTCGAACCTACGATCTTCCGATTACTAGTTCGGATGCTCTACCGACTGAGCTGCAAGAGACTCGTGGGAGATGGTGACTCGGGGCTGGTGATTTGGGGATACTCGGAACAAATCCGAGCGCTTCCGAACCGAAGAGTCAAACCTACGACGTTCCGATTACTAGTTCGGATGCTCAACAACTGAGCTATAAGAGCCTCATTAGAGCTAGGCCATTGAACAAAGTTCAGAAGACAATTGTCCCTCTTTAAAAGTAGTATATTTATATAGCAAAAATTTGGTTTTATCAACGGAGTTGATAATGTAAATTGGCCAGAATTCCAGAATTCCATTCACCCTCACTTTCCATCCTCATAATCACGCAGTCAAAAGCATCATTCTTAGTCATTTTAAGTTACTCCAAAATGATCCCGAGACTGGTAGAATCTTTTCGCAACCACCACTTATTTCATTCAAACGCGACAAAAACGTAGGCAACTTTCTAGTTAGAAGCGCGCTCAAAACTAACGAGCAACCCGGCACTTTCAAATGCGCGCGCTCACGATGCAAAACTTGTCTTTTCATTGTTAACTCTAGCAAGATATCGGGACCTAAGCGATCTGTTAAGATCACCGATCGTTTCACATGTACCTCCGCAAATGTCATTTATTGCATAACTTCCACGTTATGCAATAAATTATACATTGGTGAGACAGGTAGACGACTAGGTGACCGATTCCGCGAACACCTTCGCGATGTTGAAAAGAATGACAAGGATGCATCTAAGCCAGTCGCTCGCTATTTTAATCTGCCGAACCACTCCAAAAAACACATGGCTATCTGTGGCCTTTCCCTACATCTAGGTACGACGGAAAGCCGCAAGAATCTGGAACAAAAATTCATCTTTCAAATTGGCACCCTTAATCCTCACGGTATTAACGAACGCTTTTCATTTAACTAATATATTCCTATTTTTCACGTTGCCATGTTACCACCAATAGCGTAGCTCCTACTCTACTATTAAAACTACACGTAACCCATAATCCCTCGATTCGCTCTGACGAAGGGCTAACGCTCGAAACGTCAGCTTTTAGAATCTCTGTACGGTGACCAATTTACATTATCAACTCCGTTGATAAAACCAAATTTTTGTATACTACTTCCCCACCGACGCAGCACCACAGTTTCTTTAGAAACTACCCCTTCTCTCACATTTATATAGCGCCTTTATCACTAACGTCTCAAAGGCGCTTTACAATGATCTTTACCGTCTAGGACGTAGCCTGTGAACACAGGCAGACTTATTTGCGGACTCCTTTTCGGGAGCAGTAGCTTGCAATCGATTCACCCCGTCGATGCTATGTTGTCCGGCGGTCAAACATGAAAATAGACCATTTTTTGAATTCTGTGATCAGTTACTAGGCCTTTGACTAAAAGCGAGACTGGAGTTGACCTTGCTTCCTTGCTTTTCTTATCTAAATCAAATTGTATATAATGCTAACGAGTTTCTATTTACATAAGAAAAGCAGTGAGGTTTGAATCAAAAGAAGGTCAACTCCAGCCTCGCTTTTATTCAAAGGCCTGGTATCTGAGCACAGAACTGTAAAATGGTCTGTTCTCGTCGTGTACCGAAGTATCGATATCTATCAGCCTTTTATTTCCTCTTGTTTGCTACAGGAATCGTGAAACCGAAATTCTCAAAGGCCAGATTGAATTTTTAAATGATGCAATAAACAGAGAGGAAGAAAGAGGAAAAAAACTAGAGATAAAATCAATGTAAGCGGGTACTGTTTGCAACGACCTGATCCAAAACGCAAAATTATCATTGTGACGTCATCGTTGTGACGTCATCGACGCTATGTAAGCCGTTATGATTGGCTCAATAGTGAGTTTAAGACCCGTTTCAAACATATAACTTTACATGTGCCGAATCTAATGCAAATGAAAGAAATCTATTGTTTTCGCGCAACGACAACGTTAACGCCACAAAAGAAGAATATCGTTGGCTAAAAGAGGAGAAAAAATCATGCTGCACGAGCGACACATATTTCAGCGCGTACTTTTGTGGCACTCTGCATAACAACCTCAAATCAGCAAATTTGAGGTTTTGACGCCAACGCGAGCTTACAAAAAAGAATCTCATATTTTCTGTTTTTACTATGAAACCGCCTGTACCCATTTGTTTTTAAGATACTTCGCCCACATTGTACGAAGTGAACGACGTGGAATAGTTACGAAAAACTTGCGTTAGTGAGGCAACGTTGTCGTTGACTTCTGCCGTCGTAGAACTTAATTAAAGTCCTTATCTATTGCGATTGTCCGCGTGAGTGAAGACTTGGTTTCTGATTTATGTGTCCTTACCAGTTTCACAACCTCCTGTCATCACTCCATAAATCTTGGTTGGTTTGAAAAGGCTGCAATCAAATCAATCAGTGACAAGTTAACTGATTGCCTACATTGCAGTCCATTTTCTTATGCGTCGTTCGAGTTTCATTTCAGGAAAAAATGCTACAGATATTTAGTAAAAAAGTGAAGAAAGTCTATCGAAATTGCATCGGAGACAATGAAGCAAATATATTGTAAACACAAAGGAAAGCATCAGTCTTAGAAGCATTTCTTAGTTCCAAATTAAAGACAAGGTGTGCATAGCTCTGACGTGTACGTATTCACCCCAAACTTGGCTTCTTACGGCTAAATAAAGAACTTTCACCGTCTTCACTTCACTTAGAATTAATTTCAATAGACCATTTTACAGTTGTTTGCTCAGCGACCTAGCCTATGAATGGCTGCGAGGCTGCTTTTATCATGTAAATTATGTTGTTGTAATTCTAATTAGTCCATATTAACATTACTAAAGCACGAAGGTTTGCATCAAAACAGGGTCACCGGCACTCTCGCTTCCATTCTTAGGCCAGGTAACTTAGCTATACAATTGTAAAATGGTCTATTGACAACCAAATCAAGTGAAACGTAAGAATAACTACTTAGAACATTGAAGGAAGTTTTGAATAAGAAAGCAAATAAAAAGGACGCACGGATAGGCAAAATTGAAGAAGATTAAAATGGATTGCAAGTGGGGTTTTTGACAAAACTGTTCAGCCTAATGATTTTCCAAACTTTATCTCTGCAGTTTGTAACTTAAGTTCTGTATGTTCAACAAACACTTTTTTGTTGCGAAGCTTTGAGTTGTGCTATCGATCTGAATGTAATAGGCTAGCTATTTCCCAGTTCATGTCTGCTTCCTCTTCAAAGCGAGTCTGAGTGCATAGTTTTTGTGATGGTAATTAGTTCTACTTTACATATGAATGAAAACTAATTTTAATAGAAAAACTTTGCACTTAGACTCGCCGCTTTGAAGAGGAGGCAGACATGAACTCGGAAATGGCCTATTTCAGGGGTAAAGTTGAGGTGCATAGCGTGTAAAGTGAAGGAAAAGGAAAGGAAAGGATCTAGTCTGTCTAGTCTTCTAGTGCTGGATCACTAATTGGGGACACTGTAAACTGAAACCAACAAATTAACACAAATCAAATCAAAAGTTGGTTTTTATGGAAAAACCTCTCGAAGCAGAGTAGAAAACCAACAAACTCAACCCACAATGACTCCGAATCTGGGAATCGAACACGGTCCGTATTGGTGGAAGGCGCCGGTCGGAGCGCTGGATGATGCTAAAATGGGAACAATATGGAAGCAAAGCAACGTAGAAGGGAAGAGTCTGAAGACGCGCGCTCGTGTCTTTCCAGTGATTGCTCCTATATGGTTTGGAATGCGCTACCGTGTACAATTTAAAGCTGTCCAAAAAAGGAAAAAGTGGTCGTCTAAAACAAGTAACAATTCTTATGGACAAAAAAGTAGGCATCCAGTGGTCCAGTGACAATGTGCAGTGAGGGGAGCTTAAGCACGCGACGTTTTTTAGACGCAGACGGAAACCGGAACTGAACATTTCGCATACCCGGACAGCAGTCCCTCTAATCGTCTCTCATAGAGAAAAGATACTCGCTAATACAAATGTGCTACTGCCAAGACAAGTCAACATTTCCGCTTTCCATCTGTAGCTCAGAAACGTCGCGTGATTAAGGTCCCTGATAATGTGGGAGAAAGGGAGAGTATGTTTCAACTTCGTTTCCATTGTCTTTATATCTCCCACTCCTAGGGTGCTGAAATCTACCTTTGACATTTTGAGATCAAGGACACTAATCAGAAAGTGGCGAAGTCACGATGAAATTGTTACCATATGACATATTCTTAAATTTCAATGTAAACTGGTCAGGCTGAGAATACCTTCTCTACAGATACCAGCAAGTGGGCAGGTTCAAACAACACAGGAAAACCAAGCAATATAACTGTTAGAGTCTATGAACGATCAGTACTTCGTGAAGAGAGCGAACACATCAGAAATTGATTCACTTTGGAGTAGTGTTGAAACTCTCATCATCTTCCTTGTTATATGTGAATAGTCGACGTAAATAACTCAAGAGCGCGGTTTTTATCATGTGAATATGGGTACGTATCTTGGAGGACTAGGGTTCTTTAATTACTTGGTGCTCAGAGGAAAACGTGTTGTGGAAGAGGTCCTCGTACTAACTCTCCAATCAAGTCTTCCAGAGCCATCCCCGTTGTTAAGGGCTTTTATGGAAAGGGCTGCAGCTACGCTTACATGAACTCTATGATAAGTTTTCAATTTCACAAATGTGAAACTTTTATTTCAACAACCTCCTCCTCGAATTCAATTAAATCATATAGAGACATATATTGTCACGTCAGCCCCCACCCCACCCCACCCAAAAACACAAAAAAACCCAACCCTACCTTAAGCCACTCTGCACCGGCTTAAAACCCAAGCAACTGAAGGAAACAACAGAGACCAGTCAAGTAGACACATATATATTCACATGAGACCTTTATTTCCATTTCTTATAACTTTCAATTGCTTTTAAGGTTCAGAACACTTGTATATTATTATAAAGATGATATAATTATCTCCTTAAGCTACATACAACTCCTGCACATTACATGCATGTTTATCATCAAAAATTATTGTTAAGCAAAAAGGGTAAATACTTGCTTATGTAGACTACAAAATACAAAACGGCTTTTTTTAACACTGAAACTTACAAGGTTGTTTTCATAATTATTTGTTGTCGCATAAGCAATTATTGTAAAAGTGTTGAATATAAATGATAAAAAAGTTGTTGTTAAAAGTGAACTGCATTATTTTCTTAATGAAATCAAAGCTAACGAATAAATATAACTACTCGCTTAAGGAAAACACTACAATCAGTCATGGCTCAGTTAATGTTTAACAATTTCAGAACTCACTGGGCAATATAATTCATCCAGGTAAAAATCCGCGCTTTCTTAGAAGAAAATGAAGTTCAGTGGGAAAAAAAATTCCTTTTCAATCACGGAAATCAATCTCAGGAACAAAGCGTTATAATATTCATTATAAGTAAAACACTTCAAAAATACAGAAACACTTCGACAGATTACAAACATTTCATATAGGAGGAACGGTCCATGAAAGCTGAAAATCAGTCTTCCTTTAGATAATTGTTACTTGAATTTTAGTGTCTGCTCGAGATTAATCAAATATTTGAATGCGATGATTCTCAAACTCAGACACAACAATTTGGCCATCACTGAGGAGCGCTACGAATAATGGATTGTTAAACTCTCCTATGTTGCTGCCCCGTTTTCCAAACTTACCAACAAACTTACCATTCACTTCAAAAACTTGCACTCTATGATTATTCCAATCACAGACAATTACATATCCTGATTTAGTTACTGACAAAAAAAGGGATAGTTGAACTGTCCATTCCCCGCCCCGCTTGTGCCAAACTTGTACTTACAGTCCCCCTTCCGGGTGAATACACTAATAACACAAAGTTCTGACACAATGAGATAATCACCAGACTGAACACAATGAACAGGAGAAGTAAGAGCACTGGGTCCACCTATCTTTGTCAGAAACATTCCATCAGGGGAAAATAAATCAACCCCACCAACAGCACCAACCACAATAATATTTCCATTGGAATCCAATGATAAACCAAAAGGATACTCAATAAGCTGGCTATCCAGGCTTCCCTTCCCACCAAGCATACTCAAGTACCTCCCCTCCTCGTTAAAAATTTGGATTCGACGGTTCCCTGCAACATAAATATTTCCATATTTACCAAAAGCTATTCCTTTAGGGTATTGAAACTGTCCCTTATCGCTACCCTGACGACCAAAGGATCTGAGAAAATTGCCCTTGCAGTCAAATATCTGTACCTTGTGCTGGGAAATGACTGCGATTTCATCCCTAAAATTTACTGCTAGCCCAAAAGGATACATAAACATTCCATCATTCGAGCCTTCTTTTCCAAAAGATAAAACAGGTTTGACATTGAAAGATTTAATAAAAACAGGGAAAGGACTATTACGAATATGTTGCCCGTTTATATAAAGGAGAAAGGAACACATACCGTGCATTTTACCTTTCGACACACCCATCCGAAAAATTGGTTTTTGCCCTGAGCGGGACTCGAACCTACGACTAGTAATCAGGGAGGCGTGGGTTCGAGTCAATTTTTCGGATGGGTGTGTCGAAAGGTAAAATGCACGGTATATGTTCCTTTCTCCTGTATATATAGTCTATACCTTTCATTTGCCTCGAAATTTCTAACTTTCATCTGTTCTAAACCCTGTCGGGAGTTTAGAGGCAAAGATACACACTTAAGTTTAAGGAAAGTTGAGCCCTAGGGATCCCCACGCTGCGAGGGAGGCAGACTAGTCGTGGGTTCGAGTCCCGCTCAGGGCAAAAACCAATTTTTCGGATGGGTGTGTCGAAAGGTAAAATGCACGGTATGTGTTTCTTTCTCCTGTATATATAGTCTATACCTTTCATTTGCCTCGAAATTTCTAACTTTCATCATTTGCCCGTTTACCTTAAAGTGCCCCTGTGATAAAAAAAAAAAAACACTTTCTTTTTTCCTTCAAATTTTGAAAGTGCGTTTGCTTAACACCTGACTGGCAAAATTTTGAGCTTTGATTTTTATCCAAAGGCCGTTTACTTTGAGTGTAAGTTTTGGATTTCACGGTCCGCCATTACTCACGTTCAAAACTGACCGATTGGACCTCAGACGGTTGGATCCAGGGTAAAGTGACGTCAGAGGCTCACTAGCTTAAAATTTCAGCGTGTGAACGCAGCTTATTATATATGCAAAGCGTGAGTTTAAAGTCTGAAAGCCCAAGACCCCCGTGCTGCATATTAATTCTGCGGCGTACACACGTATTGCATTCTTAAACTAGTGAGCCTTTGACGTCATTTTCTCCTCGATCCAGCTCTCTCAAGAACATAATGTGTCTTTTTTAAATCAAGGCTTAAAACGTGGGTCACTTAGTGTTTTGTTAACATAGTTTTGAAATCCAAAGGAAAATATGAATTGATTTTTTGGTCACAGGGGTATTTTAACTAACAAATTGCATTTACCTCCAAATGTAGGAAAATAGCTGATTTTGTAGGTCCCGTCCTTGTTATCATTAACAAGAAATATGGTTTTGCCGCTTTCCTGCCCTCCCTCGTCTCTCAAGTCTACTGTCACAATGTCATTCTTACTGTAAAACCTTTCTCCACCCGCGTTTCTAGTCGCTTCACGCGCAATATCAGGCCTTCACAAAGTCCTTTGCCTTCGGCAACAGATTTGCTTACATCAGTTGAACGGCGAGATTTCAAGAAACCAATGCCTTCGCCGTTCACCGACTCCAGGATCTTCTTATTTCCCGCGAAAACTAATTCAAACAGGCTTTCGGCCACGCGCTCGTTTGCAATGGTTTCTTTAGCTGAACCACCTCGGCGTCTGTGCTTTGCCGGTTAATAGTTTCTCAGCTTTTTCCAGCGCTGATTCGATCTTCTTCATTTCCTGCTGAATCGTTCTTTTTTTGGCCGTTAGACTCTGCAGCGATTTCTTGGTTTCGTTTTCCACTGATGACTTCATCCTTTGCCTTTCCTCTTGAAGTCTCCCCATTAAACTGTCAACAAACACATCCACGTTCCTCAGCATGTGTTCGCTTCGTTGAACAAGATGAGCGTACTCCTCGTCAATTTGAGTGACCATCTTCATCTTTGCTTTCAAGCTGTCTCTTCAGTGGCGTTTGAATTAGACCTGCTATCTCTATTTTTTGAGCTTCAGCTTCCTCTTGGATCAATGTCACTTTGTGTCCTGCGTGATCCAAGGAAGGAGAGCCTTGAAACATTCCATCGTAACAATAAGCCCTAGATGAATCGGCAGAAAGAAGGGATCTTAAGTGTTTCTTTGCAGAGGAGGACATTTAGGTCTGCGGTATTGGACCAGTTTTCTTGCGGTATTTCGGGAATTTGTATATCGAATTGCGGTATTGCGGAATTTCCCGAAACTGCGGAATGCAGGTTTTTAGCATTTGGACGATATTAAAAATTATCGTTTAAGTCTAGCCTGCAACGTAGGCGTCTTTTTGTTTTGGTAAGAATTATTGACCGACATCTTGGATAGCAAGACTAACAGAGGCCTGAAGCCATTCAAAAAAGCGTCCGCCTGTCAAAAAACGCCTGCTCTGCAGACTAGGTTAAAGGGGTACTGTCATGACCTGCGTATGCTCGAGTTTGTTTGCTCTCGAGCCCACGGAAAATTCTAGCCGCCATCATGGATTCACGCGTGAGTCATGTATATTAACCGGAGTTTCTCCTTTGTCCACCATGGCCCTCTCTCCAGTGGACACAATTTTGAATTTGTCGATTCAACTTGAAAAAAGTTAACCTAACACTTTTCAAGTTTTCTCAAGACGCTAGTGCATGCGCTTCTCGTGACAGTTTCCCTTTAAGTCCTGCAACGTTTTCCGAGCCTTTTCTAGTTTCTGATTGTTTTGGAAACAGCCTGAAACAGGATGTCAGACAGCTTCGGTCACGGGAGTTATTATTTGAAACGTGATTGTAACTGATTATGAACAGTTCTAATCGATCAACAACTTTATCGTTTTAGCAGCCAATTGCAAGTCCCAGCCGTGCGGTCTTGTGCTGACGTGACATTTAATTTCTTCTCATTTGATATTTAACATCGAGCTTTGTTGACCCTACAGGGTCAAGGGACGTCATTAAACCCACGCGCTTGTTGCAACCCTAGGTCCTCGGAGCCTGCTCGTTCTACCCCAACCGCAGGCAAGATCAGGCTAAATAACCCATCCTCTACCTCTGAAATGACGATTATCGACAATTCCTTAGTTTCTCTAAATTCACTATTACCGTCAATTTAGGACGCTTAGCACTTGATAGGGATTTTTAAAATCAGAACCTCAATGCCTAAATTCGCGGGACTCGAAACTGGGAATGTTCGATTAACAATTATCCCTTTGACCACTAGACTACCGCATCGCTAACTGCCAGGACGTTATTTTTTTAAATATGTCAACATAGTTTTTCTTCCGAATACCGCTGTAAACGTGTATTATTATGGATATGCTGCTGTCCGATCTCACCCATAGATCACTTGCTTGTAAAGCGCATTTGAATATTTCAATAGACAATGATGCGCTATATAAATTCATTACCATTACCAAAGAAACAAGTTCAAACAGGAGAAAATGTCGGTTACCAAACCTCAAGAGAAAGCTAACCATTTTAAAATCAAGTGAAGTAGAGTTAGGAAGTAATATTTTAAAGCACTGAATGGAGATCTCCATAACATTTTGAAGCAAGCACGTTGCCGAAAATGGGCTATTGCAGACATGAAAAAGTTGGAAGTGCGTGAGAGCGATACAATGACTACAACTAACGATTGACCGGATGTAATAGAAACAAATGTTAAATTTCACTTTGTTGTATGTTCCACTGAAACATGTCATCAAGATAAAAGAGATGTTTCCGTTTACGCGAGTGAGTGTTAAATATTTCCTCACGGAATCAATGGCCTGGTGATCTGAAACGAATCGGCTGCCATTTAACAGATGCAGTTACACCAGAGTCATCTCGAGCAGCTTCTCGGAACAATTAAAAACACCGACTCTGTCATGCATGTGCTTATTGTTCAATATTGATGAATAGTTCCGACCCGCAGGCTTTCCGACACGGATTGTTAATGTCTCTTGACTCTCTTATCATTGTTGGTATATTTGCTTGCCTCCTTATTGGTTGTTTTCTATCTTACAAGTCATTGCATTGCAATCTACTCCGAACGATTCACTGATTGTGATCTATGCGGAAAAAATTGCATGACGTTGGATGCTGCAATGGCTGTTATACTAGCTTTCCTTCTATTACTTGCTGTATCTTTCAGTCATGAAGGTTTGTTGTTGTATCTACCACATGTTAGGCCCGTTTCAAACGTCAAACTTTGCAATAGATTCGGCACAGTTCGACGTTTGAAACGGGCCTTATTGTATATATCAGTAAGTGTTGTCACTTAAATGGTCAATATTTATCCATTCATTTTGTTCTTTTATGCATCCGATATGAAGCAGCCCTGAAGTGTAATAAGGGAATTTTGGTGCCCATCGAAGAATCTCAAATGACAGGTTTCTAGTTCGGTGGTGATCAAAATCAGTTTAAAAACTTCGTTTGTAAATAAAACAAAATGTTTGGTCTTTCTTTAAAACTTTCGCGCGTAAAAATTGAGCTTGTATGGAAAACCAAAAAATTGCGATGAAGTAAAGTCATTTCCTGTCAAGAATCACGAGGTCAGTTCCTTCTTTCTTGAGAGCTGTTTATGGTGTTTGTTCATACTCGCAGATTTAACACCAATGCGATAAGTAGATGATACATAACGAGTTTAACGAAAGAGTTTTGCATTCCTGGTGAATCGAGGTCTTATTCCGAACCTGACGAAAGTCTAAACATGGCGGGCGGTTTTTTGGGCGAATGATTAGTAAGAAGGAGCTGTTACCGCAAAAGGCAAAGCGGAACTGAAAGGGAACAGATCAATTTTCGTTTTTCTATTCCCTTCAGAGAGGCTTCGTCGCCTGTTTCCGCTCTCCATCGGTCCAAAATCGCCCAAAACAGCTTGTTGCATCCACAGGGTATCCCTTGATTTGTTTCTCCCAAACGCCATGATGAGGACTGATTATTCAATTTCAGACTGCCCAGAGACAGATCTCTTGTGATTGTAACCTGCGATCAGGCCCATTTTTAGCTTCACCCATATGTTCTCTTATGTCGTCTTTCGCTAAACTCCACATCACGTACCATGCGAAACTAAAATAGTGCCTGATCGCAGGTTATTGTAATTTCATCGAAAGTGCTTCACTGGACCGAATCATTGACGAAGAAAAACTTCAAATATGCACATAATTATTTGTTAATCTTAATCGTAACTTTTTGAGATACAGAAAAAGATTTAAAACTGCACTTCACGGTATGGTTTTTTTTAAAACAAAAGTTAATGTTTCTTTGTACTCATATGGCCTGGAGCTGAAATAATCCTAAGAGTTTCTAGCCACTCCTCCAGATTTTATAGTTGTAAAGAATGGAGATCTATTTTTAAGGAAGCCGTTTTAAAAGTACAATGTAAAAGGATATTTGCTTACGTTATGTTGAACTATGTTGTTCTGACAGTAGATAAGGTTTCAGTTGTTTTGAGAATTGGTATATGTTTAGTTTTTTAAAGGGAATTTTGTCCCACACATTACATGCAGCGTATCCTAAGAAGTGGTCATGGACATCGGAAGCGGTGGATATATTCCTGAAGTACATTGCAGAATTCAAAACCAAGTGCGAGTTTAACGGCGAGGACTTCGAGGCCGATCTATCCACAATGTATGCGGAAATACGCTGATGCATGGTGGCAGATTTTCCCGAAGATTAATTCTCTGAAATTGTTCAGGACCCGGGAAAAGAACTTAAGGATATGACCAGCGAGGAATATGGATTTTACCGCCAAAAGAGCTGGTTGTCTACCACGGCGCCAAATTCAATAATCGCGATAGCCCTAGGGACAAGACTTTGCACGTAAAGAGGGGCTATCTTTTGCCCCTTACACAAGGGTGACCCTTTCTCCATGTAAACAGGCCCTTAGTTCAAAATTACGTATTTAGTTAGGCAAGTATATATATGATGAGCCAAGCATTTCACACGGAAGGATCTTTTTCCTGTTTCGTGGTTTATTACCTTATTTAGTTGCTATCGTTTCACACGCTCAATTTTATTAAGAAGGGCATTTGTAACTATATTAGTATTAAAGTTCAACGGAAGGAATTGTTTTAGCCTGTGGACTAAACATTCTGATGCTACACCGTCATCTGCCAAGATTAGTCGACGCCCACGAAGCCTAACGAAAATGAGCCAAGCCCTGTTTCGACTTGTAAAACCTATTCAATCGTCTGCCACAGTGGGCGGCCGTTGTAACATGACTTGCCGGAATCAATCGACTTCATTCGTGAACATGCGCACCTCGTTATTTTAAAAACTCCATTCCATACTCATATCTCCAATATTTGTCTTTTCTTATCACTTTGCAGATTTCTCGATGAAAAAAAGTCAATTGCATCTTTTGTTGTACTCTTGTACGGTTTTTAGTGATACATTAATTTAGGCAATACATATTTGGTTTCTTAAATGTTATAGTTTTAATTAGTTGATGACAGGACTTCGAATCGTCGACCTACTTATGACTAGTAAATTGGACTCCCACATTCCGCAGTACGGCTCGAGAAAGCTCGGTCAGTAAGTTTTTTATTCACCATGGCACTCGGATAATGAAACTCGCTTTGAAATCTCTGCAAAATTTCAATCCTTTTAGCTTTTTCTGGTAGTTTCGCTGTGAGGAACGACAAAATTCATTTCTTTTTTCGCAGTTTTGGTTGCAAATTTTAAATTTAACGGCTTCGCTTCAAAACGAGAATGCACGTCTTGGACAATCAGAGCACACGGATCTTTGCCACATAATAATGGAAAAACTGAACTAAAGCACAGCCATTCGATTTCTCGGTGTATTTGTGAAAGACTCCGCTGGTATCGGGGCTGATAAATTACTAATCTTTCCAGAATAACATTTGCTTGGTTGCGCCATGCAGAAATTACGAATGGCGATTGTTTTTCTTGTTGTTTTAATTACTAGTTGCACCAAAGATCCTCTACCCTCCGCAGGATGCAACGGGAGTTGACGGACAAGACGTGTTATTCAGCTGTACCGTAGATGGGAACCCACCACCCAGTGTTATTTGGACAAAGTAAGGAGAGGAACTGAAACCCGCAGCAAATTCGCGATTTAACTTTTCGTCCGCGGGCAACAATCATAGTCTGATTCTTACCGATATTCAAAGATCAGATGCAGGGCAATACAGATGTTTGGCCAGTAACAGTGACGGTAACTTGACTTCAGCTCCAGCGACCTTGACTGTACATTGTAAGTAATTCATTTGAACATGCTTTTCTTTATTTACAGACTACATTTGTTCTCATAAATCAGGGCAATGACCGTTTGCTGGCTTGGATAATATTGGCGCAAGATGCTTCGATCTATTTTCTTTATAAAATAGCTCAAAATATTTTGCAACCGAGTGTTTAATTTGAAACTAAGCTGCTAGCCTTCTTTGGATTTTCCAGTTTTGGGTGGTTTGTGTTTAACATTGTTTGTGATGCTTTAACTGACGCCCATATCGCTTGTAACTTTATGTTTTCGATTTCTTTTCAGTTGCACCCGCAATCGTAAACCAGTTGCCACCGGGCATTACTAGGCTGACGAGGGAAGGAAACGAATATATCGTATTTAGCTGTACAGTTGAAGGAAACCCTTCACCCCTTCTTTATTGGACAAAAAATGGAAAGAGATTGAATGTAATAGGTAATCCAAGGTTATCTGCAGTTTCATGGAGAGGCATTCACAGTTTGAATATTGTTAATCTCAGTCGGTCAGACGCAGGACTATACCAGTGTGTGGCAGTTAACAGTGTAGGCAGTGTAGCTTCACATGGAGAGAGCCTGAGAGTATATTGTGAGTATATTCAATTTCCAAAGTAGGAAAAGAAGGTGTAATATTTTTAAAATTCAGTTACCTGGTAGTTAAAGCAAAGGGAAGTAGAGAGCGATAGCATTAATGATGTTGCCGGTAAATCCATTCTCAAGTTGAATCGGTTTTGACCTCGGTTAAATTGTTTAT
Organism: Montipora foliosa; assembly: GCF_036669935.1. NCBI lineage: Eukaryota > Metazoa > Cnidaria > Anthozoa > Scleractinia > Acroporidae > Montipora > Montipora foliosa. The sequence continues at coordinate 31,647,611 of NC_090875.1, forward strand.
CCTCATTTTATCTGTTTCATACGCTCTCAGAGGAATTGAAGAAACATTTTTGGAACCTAAATTAATCTTAGAGAAATATGAGGGTGAGGTTAGGATTAGTTTTGGTTATTATACATGGATATCAGTTGAGCATGGTCGTCGTTCTAGTGTAGTGGCGAAGACACACAGGACTACACATCTGGAGGGTCCGAATTCGAGTACCGGTAAGTGCATAGTACAGTTTTTTTGATCCCTTATTATGTTATAACGTTGAAAATTGTATGAACACAGAAACCGATAAGATGATATAAAACAATACGAAGATGTGTTGCCATGAGTAAAACGGTGCTCGAGGGAGGGTATAGGTGTTTTAAGTCCTTTTTGGCGGGTTGATAGCTGCTTTAATATTCAACCTATGTAAAATGAGGATCACAAATTTTACCTACGTAAAAACGGATTCAACCTTAGAACGGCTTTGACAGACAACATTGACTCTATATTTGGAAATGGAAGAGGAACAATCTTTCAAAGTGTCTCCTCAGAGTTTCGTTTCTTAACCCTTTGGCTACTAGCGATTTGGCCGAAAAACACGTTTTGAAGCTAGCTGAGGGGTTTTTCGGTGACTGTCGTGCTGTTTAAGAGCTAAATCTGCCTACAAACTCTTTTCCAGGTTGTACACTCCGTGGCCTTTACAGCCAGGTGCAAAATAAGCGCTTGCAAAGTTCGGGCATGCGCAGAAAGCAAAATTTCGACATCGACTTACACTTTTCGCTTTCTCTCCCTCCCTCTCTTTTCGCTTTCCTTGCCTCATTTTTTTTTTTTTTTTTCAACTTTCTGGCATTTGGTAGGCTTTATTTTGGTGGAAAGAGTTTCTGAGAAACCTTTCATCATCTTAGAATTAGGTGCTCAGAAAGGTAGGTGGGTAATGGAGCAAGCTTTTCATGGAGATTTCAGGTCATTGTTACATGGGTTTTTTGGCAGTTTCTCCAGTTTCCTTGACTGAATTGTGCTCATTCTTGTATAGTTTGAAAGATCTCTTCTCCCTGCACAAGTTAGTGGACAAAGCTGTTCCTGACCGTTAAAAGTGATGACGTCACAAGGGATAGATGGGACCGTGGATAAAGCTTGACGTATTCTGCCGTAGTAATCAAAGTGTTAAGAAATACTTAACAACTACTAATTTCTACTATTTTTTTTGGTTAATTCTAAGTTGCACCTGAGATCTCTTACTTTCCAAAAAATGCAACGACAGTTGAAGGACAAGACGTGATATTTAGCTGCACTATAGATGGTGATCCACCACCCAGTGTTATTTGGACAAAGAACGGTGAGGAACTAAAACTCGCAGAAAATTCACGAGTTAATGTTTCGTCGACGAGCAACAATCATAGTTTGATTTTTACGGGTATTCAAAGATCAGACGCAGGAGAATACAGATGTTCGGCAAGCAACAGGGAGGGCAACTTGACTTCATCTCCAGCGACCTTGACTGTACATTGTAAGTAATTCATTTGATTTCTTAGAGCCCTCACTTTCATTAGAATATTTCTTTTATAGCAGTCCATAACCACTTATTAAATTAAAGGAGGGTTGTCACAGAGCTCCCAGCACAGTTAGATGTCTGACAGCCATTGCGGGACGTTCGTTAAGATGCATAACCAGCTGGCCATCAAAAGGTGACCGGTCATGCATTTTATTTTCCTCAGTGCTTATATGCACTCTGTGTTATAATCATGTGTGGCAGTTACGGTGTCTAACGTTTAAGTACATTACTTGAAGTGCTATTACCCTAACATGTTATATAGACAAGGCTCCAATGAAATAATTAATTGGTAATTTAATTTGAGAAATCATAATAAATAACAATAACTAATCATTCGTTTCCTTGACTTAAGATGAACTATCCTTACAGCTGTATTTGCTAATTCACAATCGGGTTGTTTACGAGTGCATGTTATATGACAAGTAGACTTTATCAAACTTAGAATTTGTTTTTGTTTTTTTTTGCTAGCTCCACCCGAATTCACCATCAACCCACGGAATGCAATAGCAATAAAAGGAGAGAATGTTACTCTGAGATGCAAAGTCTATGGAAATCCTGTACCAGATGTAAAATGGACAAAAGATGAAAAGTATATATCAGGAAATGAGAGAATGATTGTTTCTGATTTTGGTGCAAATACTTCAAGTTTAACAATAACCGATATTGTGCCAGGAGATACGGGCCAATACAGATGTGTGGCAAATAACAGTGTTGCTGACGCCACTTCATCTCCAGGAAATATTTTGGTAAAATGTGAGTGTTATTTTTTTGTTTCATAAGCAGTGTGAAAGTTTTACAGTGAAATCTATGGTCAGCGGACACCCAGGGGACTCTTGTAAGTGTGTGCCTAATAGAAAACTACGGGTCCTCGTTTTCATGCGCCTCGTGGTTATCGTCTGTCACTGTGTGATATCATGAATTAATGTTTCATTGTAATCCATTGATTCCACAAACACTCCAGGTTACACAACCACGGTGGCTTTGATTGTCACATGCTGAAATTATGACATTAACTCTTTTGCACCGGTAAGGCTGTCCACACGTTTCCGGTCAATAGCTGTAAATAATCAAATATCTGCTCGTAAGTTTGCCAAAGTTGTTCGGGAGCGAAGAGGATGTTGGAAATACTTACTGCATGCTGAGCAAGTAGTTTATGATTTTCAAAACAATACTTTTTTAATGAATTATTTTAACTCTGACAATATTGCAATTGCAGATAAACCAGCTGTGGAAATTGTTGGTCTTGGAAAATTGTCTTTGGCTATAGGCAGTCAGATGCAGCTGACATGTCGTTATAATGCTTCACCACCAGTTTATGAAGTGAAATGGGTAAAAGATGGTCCTGTGATTGCTCGAAATGCGACTGTCATTGGTAACGAACGCGCAAATATCTCTAAGTTCACTGTTAGCGAGTCAATATTGACAGTCATATCTAGTATAACACAAGATGGTGGGGATTACAAGTGTCTCGTTGCAAATGTTCTTGGAAATTCATCGGCAACAACCTCGGTTATAATCAGTCAAGGTATACTCTTCTTCGACATTTTATAATGGAGCATAATAACTTGCCATTATCACTGAGTCAGTTACCGCTGAGTTGGGAAACATGACCAGATTCAGATGGAAAGCAAAAATGTTTTTATCCAGTAAGGATACTTTCCTCTTTCGTCTGCCGCCCTACAAGAAAACAGCAAGAGGGAACTTCAAATAACTGTATTGAGGTTTTTTTTCTGCAAAAGGATCCTGTTAATCGAACTGGTTTTGACGTTAACATCTGTCGACTTTTTATTGTACTCACTTCCAGAAACAAACAGGTGAAGTGAAACGAAATGCAAACACGGGTACAAGCAGATAGTGGTGACGGTAACCTTTTGCTCTAAAAGTAAACTCCATCATATGCTACATGTCAAATGAATGTGAAGCTTAATTGTGGAGTGAAATTTGGATGTCATTTCATGACGAACAATTGTGGCGTGAAACGCTGCTTTAAAATGGTTTGTTAGATACCATGTGAAATATCCAGTGAAAAAATTACCCGTGACCAGCTTCAAACGTGTAAGAAAAGGAAAGCAATCCTAATTGTATCACATTTCTATATAATTTTAGACTAGCCGCGTCTACTAGTCCTTAAGGCTATATGCGGCCTGGCTAGATCATTAGCACTATTACCCAGGGGGGACTCCCATACAAAAAGGGGAGGGTTGCTCGTCGTCTCGCTTAGGGGTGTAAATTTCAGATTTTGGTCTTACTTAGGGTGTTCTGGGCAAAATGCAATCATATATAGCCGTGAAGGTCTCCTTTAGTGTTGCACGCGAAGAGATATAAAATTGTATATTTACGCTTTTATATTTCTTCACGTAGAGGAAATTATAAGATGATAATGTCTTTGCCATCATTAAAAGTCACTCTGTTTTTTTATAATCTGTGTTTTAATATGGTCTCTTTTAGGGGTCAAAAACAGCCTGGGCCACGCGCAGATTAGACTCCTTTAGGGGTTTAATTTAAAATTACCGACGAGCATCCCTCCCCTTTTTATATGGGCTGTTACTATTCTTCTATACGTACTATGACGATGATTAGCAGTTTTAAGTACTTCTAACTTGATTTATTTTAGAACCCACCGCTGCTCCTCAAAATGTGAGAGGAAAAAGCATCAGTTCAACCAGTATCTTAGTTACGTGGGAGGAAGTTCCACCGGCTGATCGGAATGGTGTCATCTTGACTCATACAGTTACCTATAACTCGCTTACAGAGGGCCACAATGGCAGCGAAACTGTCAATTCTAATAAATTCCACAAGGAGCTAACTAATCTCAAAAAATTCGTTAACTACAGCATCACGGTGTTTTCAACGAATCAGATCGGAGATGGACCAGCCAGCAATCCCATTTTTGTTAGCACCAGCGAGGCTAGTGAGTATTTTTGATCTTTCCGTCGTATTTCCAGCTTTTGTTTTGTTTGTCTGGGAGTGAAATTTGGCTGTCATTTCATAACGAACAATTGTGGCGTGAAACGCTGTTTGAAAATGGTTTGTTAGTTACCATGTGAAATATCCAGTGAAAAAATTACCCGTGACCAGCTTCAAACGTGTAAGAAAAGGAAAGCAATCCTAATTGTATCACATTTCTATATAATTTTAGACTAGCCGCGTCTACTAGTCCTTAAGGCTATATGCGGCCTGGCTAGATCATTAGCACTATTACCCAGGGGGGACTCCCATACAAAAAGGGGAGGGTTGCTCGTCGTCTCGCTTAGGGGTGTAAATTTCAGATTTTGGTCTTACTTAGGGTGTTCTGAGCAAAATGCAATCACATATAGCCGTGAAGGTCTCCTTTAGTGTTGCACGCGAAGAGATATAAAATTGTATATTTACGCTTTTTTATTTCTTCACGTAGGTGAATTATAAGATGATAATGTCTTTGACATCATTAAAAGTCACTCTGTTTTTTTATAATCTGTGTTTTAATATGGTCTCTTTTAGGGGTCAAAAACAGCCTGGGCCACGCGCAGATTAGACTCCTTTAGGGGTTTAATTTAAAATTACCGACGAGCATCCCTCCCCTTTTTATATGGGCTGTTACTATTCTTCTATACGTACTATGACGATGATTAGCAGTTTTAAGTACTTCTAACTTGATTTATTTTAGAACCCACCGCTGCTCCTCAAAATGTGAGAGGAAAAAGCATCAGTTCAACCAGTATCTTAGTTACGTGGGAGGAAGTTCCACCGGCTGATCGGAATGGTGTCATCTTGACTCATACAGTTACCTATAACTCGCTTACAGAGGGCCACAATGGCAGCGAAACTGTCAATTCTAATAAATTCCACAAGGAGCTAACTAATCTCAAAAAATTCGTTAACTACAGCATCACGGTGTTTTCAACGAATCAGATCGGAGATGGACCAGCCAGCAATCCCATTTTTGTTAGCACCAGCGAGGCTAGTGAGTATTTTTGATCTTTCCGTCGTATTTCCAGCTTTTGTTTTGTTTGTCTGGGAGTGAAATTTGGCTGTCATTTCATAACGAACAATTGTGGCGTGAAACGCTGTTTTAAAATGGTTTGTTAGTTACCATGTGAAATATCCAGTGAAAAAATTACCCGTGACCAGCTTCAAACGTGTAAGAAAAGGAAAGCAATCCTAATTGTATCACATTTCTATATAATTTTAGACTAGCCGCGTCTACTAGTCCTTAAGGCTATATGCGGCCTTGCTAGATCATTAGCACTATTACCCAGGGGGGACTCCCATACAAAAAGGGGAGGGTTGCTCGTCGTCTCGCTTAGGGGTGTAAATTTCAGATTTTGGTCTTACTTAGGGTGTTCTGGGCAAAATGCAATCATATATAGCCGTGAAGGTCTCCTTTAGTGTTGCACGCGAAGAGATATAAAATTGTATATTTACGCTTTTTTATTTCTTCACGTAGGTGAATTATAAGATGATAATGTCTTTGCCATCATTAAAAGTCACTCTGTTTTTTTATAACCTGTGTTTTAATATGGTCTCTTTTAGGGGTCAAACACAGCCTGGGCCACGCGCAGATTAGACTCCTTTAGGGGTTTAATTTAAAATTACCGACGAGCATCCTTCCCCTTTTTATATGGGCTGTTACTATTCTTCTATACGTACTATGACGATGATTAGCAGTTTTAAGTACTTCTAACCTGATTTATTTTAGAACCCACCGCTGCTCCTCAAAATGTGAGAGGAAAAAGCATCAGTTCAACCAGTATCTTAGTTACGTGGGAGGAAGTTCCACCGGCTGATCGGAATGGTGTCATCTCGACTCATACAGTTACCTATAACTCGCTTACAGAGGGCGACAATGGCAGCGAAACTGTCAATTCTAATAAATTCCACAAGGAGCTAACGAATCTCAAAAAATTCGTTAACTACAGCATCACGGTGTTTTCAACGAATCAGATCGGAGATGGACCAGCCAGCAATCCCATTTTTGTTAGCACCAGCGAGGCTAGTGAGTATTTTTGATCTTTCCGTCGTATTTCCAGCTTTTGTTTGGTTGATCTCGGAGCTACAGCAACACAAGAGTTGATGTATAAGTGTGTTCGTTTACTTAAGGACGTGTTTTATCACATCTAACAACAATCACACATTTGAAGGATGGTGCCTACTAATTCAAACTTATTCTTGCCCCGGTTTATGATTATGCAGGAAATGTGGATCGTAACAATCGTTATTGAAATCCAAAAAGAAAATTGGGAATAACCATGCATTTTTCAAAGATAACTGATGAATAATATTTGTAAAAAGCTTTAAAATACAAAGAAATGTATGGCGTTCTTTCTCAAATTGAAGCTTAATTATCTCTCAAAAATTCATGGTTACCCCCAATTTTCTTTTTGGATACCAAGAGTACTAACTAAGATCTACTTTCTCCGGATAGTTTTAAACCGCGCAAAAATATCCCTGTGTTAGTAAGCATCACCAATAGGAAACCCGAGTATCTCGAGATGCGCAGAATCTATGCGCAATAACAACAGTAGGCACCGTCCTTAAATGAACTTGGTACTGCGTGATTGATTCTGCCAAAGTATGGCTGACGGTACTGAAAATTTGTGGGCTTTTTTATTGACTTGTTCTGTTTGTTTGATTCATGATATTGTTCTAAAAATCAATTGTTCAAATTTTATTTATTTATTTATTTATTTTTTTTTTCAGTCAAAGATGATCGAACCTCTAGACGTTCTTTCCATATCATCTTGGGATTTGCCTGTGGCTTTGCGTTTATCTTCGCTGTCTATATCTTTATTGTTTTCAAACGATTCAGAAGAAAAAAGAAAAACACAATTATTGAGGTATATAAGAACATGAATATATGATTTTAGTGAATGCCCTACTTGTTTAGTACGGAAAAAATATTTCTAAGACCTTGGCGCCATGAGAACAAGGATCAATTTATGGTGATGCATCGATACCAAAAACAGTAGAAACACATCACGTTGGAATGAATGTGAAAAATATTTGCATATCATCATCCACTTTCCTTTGCCTTTGTCCTCTAAACCTCTCTTTCAAGCTGAATTTTAATATATCGAAATTAAAAAAGACCTATAGGAAGTGTCATTGAATGACAACTTAGTCTATATAGGGTCTGTGTAGAGCCGAACAGGAGTCCAATGCAGGAAACCATGTATGCTTGCAATCATGGAAAAAAGCTCGATTAGCAGAAGGATTTCGTGTATTGTGTCGCATAAACACGTACCCTGTAACAGGTTCTCGACGACGAAGAAGATGATGTTTCCATGCAAGAAATGAGACCGGAAATCATGAACGAGCTCAGAGATCGTAACCAGCAAGCCTGTGCGGGTCAGCCAGCACTACCAGGTTCGGATGAAGACGAAGCTGTGGTCGTTGATAATGAGATGTACCTGGTCCAAATGGCATTTGAAAGAAACTGGGAAATTCCTCGAGAAAGACTGGAAATAACAGAAACGGAACTTGGTGGAGGAGAGTTCGGAGTCGTTCGGAAAGGAACCTATTTGAGAAGAGATGGGAATGAATTACCCGTTGCTGTTAAAATGTTAAGAGGTCAGTTACGATCAAAACCCGCCTTTAATATCTTATTGATCCAATAGGTAAAGAAAGTCTTCCAAACACATAGCTACTGCTACAATACCCAGCTTTAAAAAGTAAAGATTCCGGCGTTTTGGATGACTAAGATCGACATCCCCGATCATCATAATGATGTTGATGATGGCATTACGATAACGATGATGATAATTGTTACACACTTAGGTAGACAGGATGTTCCAAAATGACAAAACTTGGGTTTGATTGACACTTTAGTAACATTTATTCAGCGATGCCTGTGCTGATGATGGGAATGATGAATATCACAAAATAATCCCCATTCACCACTCAAGTTTTACCACTCGACTTGTAAATTGAATTTTCGCATGTTTAAAAGGTTTCCTGCTTCTATTCTTAGATGAAAATGACCAAAATCAGCGCATGGCTCTGATCCAGGAGTTGGAGATGCTTCGAAAAGTTGGCCGCCATACAAATATAGTGAGCTTAATCGGAGCATGTTCATTTGAAGGTAACGTGAAGCAGATAATGCGTTTTTAAGCAGGAGAGGTGCGTTTGTGTCTTTTACATCGCCGGAGCTCTTTTCTTTACATCAGCTACGTGATAAATATGCCAGGAGATGATTGAAAACATTTACGTTTGCTAAACAGATCTGTAATCTGTATTCAGTGTTTGGAAGGTAGTTGGTTAGATGTAAAGATCAACCGATTTTTCTCAATAAATGAGGAGTGAATAAATAGTTTCAAAAGGAGAAAAGTGACCAAAAATAAAAAGGAAAAAACAGTGAATTGGTAAATTAAGGTAAACTTTCCAAAATGCTGGTGAAAAGGTAAACTAATAGGCTAAAAATGTGATAAACTGGTAAAACCTCTTTCCTTTAATAATTTCGAAAACCTTACTTTCCTGGAAAATATACACCTATTTTGGGTTAGCATTGAGAAGTAACAAATTGTATCCTCTTCTATCACTGCTTTCATATCATATCCTTTCGTCCTCAGAACCTTTATGTGTGGTTGTTGAATTCGTACCTGGGGGAAGTCTGGATGATGTATTGCTTGACAGCCGAATTCCTGCTCAAACACATGATGCAAATTATGTCAACATTTGTTCAAAGCTGTCCGAGCGAGACTTGTTAAAAATTGCTAAAGACGTTGCAAATGGAATGCGGCACCTTGAAAGCAAGCTGGTTTGTGACAGTTGTGCGCTTGCCTCTGTTGACATTGATGTAGTTGTTTTTTTTTAAGTCAACAAAGCCATGTGTGTTTTCTACATTTATGTAAACTTGGAAAAGTTATATGTGTATTGAACCTCTAAAGATTTCGCACGACCTATAGGAACAGCGTATTATAATAATTGCATATTGTTCTTAAAACACTCAATTTTCAGGAATAATAAATCTTTGACGTTCTTTGGTTTAGAGGGGAGGTTTCACCAAGTTGTTTATCTGCGGTAGTAGCTTTTCAAGAGGATTTTGTGTCCACATCCTTTGTTTCCAATAGCCGTTCGATCATCGCATTTGCATTCTCACTAATGAGACAGTTTGGTGAGAATCACAGTCCATAAGATAACAAAAAATTCGTGGAATATGAAGAAAATGAAATCGTTTTAAAAGCAAAAAAATTAATTTTCTCTCTATTTGAGGGCCTGGCACAGACTGTCATGTTTTCACAGTAGTTCACACCTCCACGATTGATATTTTTGCATATCAATGCTTCATCCGGGCTCATGCATCTTTTATTTTGCTATCACTTTAGTGTGTTCACAGGGACTTAGCGGCTAGGAACATTTTGATTGGTGAAGGACTGGTAGCCAAGGTAGCAGATTTTGGACTGTCACGTGACATTTCACAAGACGTAGAGTATATCAAATTCACAGAGGTACGCGAACATCATGTAGTTTTCTTTAAGAACTAATTAATATCTGCAAACCAAAACAAAGAAGAGAAATAAGTACCTCACATAACAAGATTTTCAAATTATAAGTCTATGAATACGATGCTCTTTTCTGCTTTGGCCAAACCATAGGGAAAAGTTCCTTGGCTTTGGATGTCGATGGAAAGTCTTAGGGGAATCAACACCACGATGTCTGATGTGTAAGTAATTTTCCAAAACTTTATAGGTTTTTAATGGGTTAAATATGCATGTCACTACGAAGAGTTGATAGTGAGTGATAGTGAAGAGTCGATAGGCTTAGAATGGGGAAGCACCATTTTCAAATTTTCCTATAGAGTGGCTGGTTATGATATTTTCCTCATTTTGTGAGGTGCTATCTGTGTGTGAACAGCAACACAAACTATGTATTAAATTTCTAATACTTATCGTGGGCAATTCTAAAGGGGAACTCCGGGGTAAAATTGAAGGTATTTTGTATGTTTGGCCTCAGGTTTACGTCTCAGTTTTTGATAACATCATTCCCATATCGTTTCATTCAAATTAAATATTGCACCTGAAAGACGACCGAAAATGCGGGAAAGACCTCATGGATATACCCACCACGCGTCCCCTATGTTAAATTCGCATTTTACAGATTAAGTCTAAGTGCCCATTCCAGTGATTAGGTCTAAACTTTCTTTTATCGTATTGCTACAGCAATATTTAGAATGGTTATTTTTTTCAGAGTTATAGTTGGTGTGTATATCCATGAGATCCTTGCCGAAAATGCAAATAGAAATTCGCTATCTTGAAAATTGCCCGCTAGTTTAGAAAGCGGTCAGCGTATCATCGTGTGACGTAGAATCGTCAAAGCCGTGAGATGTAATTCGATAATTGTGCGTCTTCTAGTTGTGTACAATATTTTTCATAGGCGAAGAAGGAGCTTTTGCCTTTATATCATCGCTAAAAATGGCCGATTCTGTAACAGACTAAGTGACAAAGAAACTCAACTCTGTTGATAAATTGTTATATTGGTCTTTCTGTTTCTTCCTTGTTGCCTTTAAAAATCGATTGAAGGGATGCGAAAACGGAGCTTTCCTTTGGCTACTCGATTTATTGCGCAGCTTCATTGCGGCTTTATTTACTCTTTCAAAACAGCATAACATTATAACTCAATCCTTGATAATAAACTTTACGTCTTAAGCTTAACTCAATGTTTTAAGAGAATACGGGTGAAGGCAACATAATTTGCTTCCGCTGCCACCAACGCTTACGTGCGCTCGTTCTCTGTTCATAAATGCATTCCTATATATAATAGTAGAAATTCACGAAGAATACAGAGTAATTGCAATGTTAGTTTTTTGTAGGTGTACATACAGCGATTGTCAGATTATGGGAAGAGCGGAGGCATGCATATGCTGCCAAGAAATTGAGCCTGTCAAAAATAACATTATCGAGACTGTTACTAGCGGTGAATGTCGCGAAGAACCCAAATGCATCACCCAGCACCCTGGGTTTTATCCAGTGTGTATAAATAGATGGGTCTTTCAAACAGCTTGGTATCAGTACAAGCAGCAGTACAAAAATCCATTTGATGGACCTGAAGATAAACTTTATAGACATATTGCCAACAGAAAGTTGGCTCGATGGTGCTGGGACATTTTAGGAAAGGAGATAAGGGTGTTTCGTCCATCGTATGCAGTGATGTGCATAAGAAATTTTTATCCTCCACCGGGGCCAGAGGGAGAGTGGGCCTTTGAAGGCTTCCGTTATGCAGATGAATGAGAAAACGGGTTTTAAACATGTCCATGAATTAAATAAACAAAGAAAAATACAAGTTTGTGTCTTTCATGGAAATTACCAGTTAACAACTGGAAACAAATACTTCAGTTGTGTGTCATAAGAAACTCTTTCACAAAAAAACTGAAGATTGATGCACGATGCAAGCCGGCTGATACTTGAGAAGGTGCTTCCAGTAAAAGGATGGCTGCTGCCAATAATAGGTTTCCCAGGGGCTTCCTTTTAATAACTGGTTGGGATTCCCACAGTACTGTCTG
>NC_090875.1:31669609-31679609 GCF_036669935.1 Montipora foliosa
AAGTGTTATTGAAATCCAAAAAGAAAATTGGGGCTAACCACGCATTTTGCGAAGATAATTAATGAACAATATTCGTAAAAAGCTTTCTTTTCCAAATTGAAGCTTAATTATCTCTGAAAAATGCGTTGGTACCCCCAATTTTCTTTTCGGATACCAAGAGCACTTGCTAAGTTCTGCTTTCTCCGCATAGTTTTGAACTGCGCAAAAATATCCCTGTATAAATTAGCAGCGCCGATAGGAAATCCGAGTACCTCGAGATGCGCAGAACGTACGAGCACCAACAATAGTAGGCACCGTCCTTAAATTGTTCAGCTAAGTGCAAGGATCACTTCTCTCATCCGTGGTCTCTTGGTTGGTGCGCTCGACTCCGGATCGAGTGGTCTGGGGCGGGTCCTGGCCGGGGACATTGTGTTGTGTTCTTGGGCAAGACACTTAATGCTCACGGTGTCTCTCTCCACCCAGGTGTACAAATGGGTACCGACGAATCTAATGCTGGGGGTAACCCTGCGATGGACTGGCATCCCATCCAGGGGGGAGTAGAAATACTTCTAGCCGCTTCATGCTACAGAAACCGGATATAAGCGCCGGCCTGATGGGCCTTCTAGGCTCGTAGCAGACTTTACCTTTACCTTAATTTCATTTCATACAATGCCCATGTGTTTTGTTTTGGGGCAAAAGAAAAAAGCTGGAACAATTCTATCTTAAAGAAGACGCTGCAGTATTTAATGAAATACTACTAATTACTTACTGTGGTTCTGTGTAAGTGGGCCGGAAGTGAAATAAAGAAAAGGTTTTTATCAACTGATCATGAGCTCATAGGGTAAATTGACCACTGTAAAGAAATTTGAAAGCTGACGTCTCGAGTGTTAGCCATTCGTCAGAGCTAACCCTTTTCTGTCTTTTACAAGTAGGACTACTTTTCATAATGAAAAAACATTGATATTCTTTAATCATTCCTTTGGCAATATAACTTGTATAATACAAGATTCATAAACATTTGTCTCTCAGTAAGTAACTAAATTGCCATTAAACGTAACAATCATTATGGTATTATTTGTGCTGTTACAATATTAATAAACTACAATTTATCTTTAAAAGAGTATACTCATTTGCAGAATGGCCTGTATGCAAGCTGAATGTAAAGGAGATTTCTTTGAAATAATCGAAACTAAGATTAGTAGCACTGCACCGGTTTAATGTTGTAGGAGAAATAAGTCATTGAACTTCTCCAAACTTGGTCACTACTCTAGCATAATGGTTTTCGATCTCATTTATTTTTCCTAAAAGCATATTGGGGTGCAAGGATAACATTTTACATCAAGTCGATCTCTATCAAAGAGAGGAATGTTGGAGCTGCCATTGGTTGTTGGGCATTTTCCAGATTTTCTGTGCATGGAATGGATGTGTTGACAACTTCTGGCTAATTTCTACATATTTTCTAGAAGCCACTTTCCGCAAGTTGCTGTTCGCTGTGAGAAGTTCGACTGTGTGCTTAGGACAAGACTTAAAACACTTCCCATTTTGGAACTACTTTCTTGTTGTTTCCAGCGAAGAGTTTGCCGTTGCTGTAAATCCATTTTCAAGAGTTATCATCTTTTGTTCCCTTTCGTTAATTGTTTCGACCTAAATCAATCGCTGTTTCCTGAAAGGCGGAGTTGCTTCTCTGTTTTTTCGTAAAAATCATCTTCTAAATAACTTTTTTTTTTTGAGTGGCCTTTCAATTCCCCCATTTCTCTGTAGAAATCGCTTTAATTTACGCAATTGCGTTGGCGTGTCTCTGCCATATGTGGCTTCGGTGTCGTATTGCACATTTGTGTATAAATCAAACTTTTTACCGAGAGTGGCTCGGGGTAAATAAGAAAATATTCATTACAGAACGGTCTTGAGAAATAGGAAATATTTGTGAGTAGTCTTGTGTAGAGCGGGTGGGCATGCAGGGGGATTACATGTGGGAAGAAAGGTGGGGTAGGATAGAGGTACTGACAAGGATTAGGGAGGGGGAGTAGGTGAGTAGAAGGGAGGAAAAGATATCTAGTTCTTTTTTAGAAGTTGATAAAAAATAAAACCAGTTTTAAAAAAAATACAATTTAAGAACAAAATTAAACCACAATACACACACACACACGTCACTCTTTACCTTGTTTGCCCTTTTTTATGAATTTAGCGCATTTTCGAGGATTGCGGCTGCATTTGCAGCCTTCAGGTTTACAGTTTGATGCAAGGAAGCAAAAATTTGCTTTTCTAGCAAATTCTAGGAGTGGATGAGGCATTCATTTGATGACACAGGGTTAGATGGAAGTTGCAGGCCGCGAACGGTAGTGATTTTACAATCATGTAAATTTATAACAAGACGCTTGGGGACGTATACAAGGATGCACTATTCGGGATGTTCTGATTGTGAGAAATGAATTGCTGTAACAGTTTCATGTTAAAGGTTAATGCTTGTAATTGACATTGTCATCAGACAAGCGATATGACAAGCAAAAATTTTGAGCGGACGAACAGAATAGTAATTATTGTTTATGGCAGTAAGACTCACTAAAGATAAGTGTGCTCATTCTAAAGAGTTTGTTTCACTTTAGCTATTTCAGCAGTCAAATCGTCTGTTAGCACCCTAATTTAATGAATGGCCATGGCTAAAAAATGTCTCGTGCTTAAGCTCCCTGGAAAAGGATGGTATGTTTTAACTAACTTTCCAGTGTCTTTATCTCCCAACCCCACTAAGGTGAAAGTCTCTGGGAACCAGGATGCTGAAATCTACCTTTTGCATAATGACACATTTTGAGGTCAAGGACACTAATCAGAAAGTGGCGAAGTCACAATGAAATTGTTACCATATACGCTTGGTGCTCAGAGGAAAACGTGTTGTGGAAGAGGTCCTTGTATCAACTCTCCAGTCGAGGTTTCCAGAACCATTCCAGCTTGACCTCAATTAGTTGTTAAGGAAGGCTTTGATCGAAAGGGATGAAGTTAAACGAACTCTAATATATAGATTTAGCAAAGCCAAGCCTAAAAGCGGTGCTCCCTGGTTATTTCTTCTTACTGCCTGTAGGCTTTGTGAAAGGAAGAGGTTTCTAATTGTGATGTACAAGTACAAGGAAGGGTTACGTTTTTGGAAACGTTGGGCGTGTAGCACTTATATTCCAACAGACTTAACTGATTAGAGTGTAATGTGAAGTGCTGCTTTTGACCAGGGTGGGAATTGAACCCACGACCTTCGGATTAGGACACATTTTTTGGCGCGCGAAGCCACGCTATGATAAGTTCTCAATTTCACAAATGTGAAACGTTTATTTCAATAACCTCCGCTTGCAATCAAATAAAACCATACAGAAACATATATTGTCAAGTCACCCCCCCACCCCCCCCCCCCTCTTCTCCCCAATCACACAACCCAACCCAACCCTACTTTATGCCACTCTACACCTTAAAGTCCACGCAAGGAAACAACAGACACCACTCAGAGTACACAAATATATTCACATGAGACCTTTATTTCCATTTCTTCTAATTTTCAATTACGTTTTAAGGTTCACAGCACTTGTATATATCATTATAAAGATGTAAGTACAAAGGGTAAACACTTGCTCATGTACACTAAAAAACGGATTTTTATACACTGAAACTTACAACGTGGTATTTACAATTATTTGCTGCCATGCAAGCAATTATTGAGAAAACGTTGAATTAAACGATCAGGAAGTTGTTCTTATGAGTGAACTGCATTATTTTCTTAATCAAACCAAAGCTACTAAGATAACTACTCACTTAAGGAAAACACTACAATCCGACCTGGCTCAGTTCATGTTAACAATATCAGAACTCACAGAACGGAGCAATATAATTCATGCTGCTAAAATTCATATTTTCTCACAAGTAGATTTCTTAAACTGAGGAAGATGAATTTCAATGCAAAAAAACAGTTATACTCTCTCTTCCCTTATACAGAAATCAATCCCAGGAACAAGGAATCGCAAAAAATCATTGTGAGTGAAACGCAGATTACAAGCCAATGACATTAAAAAGAAGGGTTAAGATTATTGTCACTTGGCTTTTAGCAAGTGCCTGCTCAAGGTTCATCAAATATTTGAATGCGATGATTCCCACAGTCAGACACAACAATTTGGCCATTACTGAGGAGCGCTACTGAAAATGGATTCTTAAACTCTCCTATGTTGCTGTCCTCTTTTCCAAACTTACCAACAAACTTGCCCTTCAGTTCAAAGACTTGAACTCTATGATTATACTGATCACAGACAAGTACATATCCTGATTTAGTCACTGACAAACATTGGGGATGGTTGAATTTACCATTCCCCGTCCCTCTTGTGCCAAACTGATACTTATAACCCCCCTTCCGGGTGAATACGTTCACAGTGTGATCACCATTGTCTGACACAATGAAAAAATTACCAGACTGAACACAATGAGATGGATAACTAAGAAAACTGGGTCCACCTATCTTCGTCAGAAACTTTCCATCAGGGGAAAAGAACTTAATGAATTTGTTACTAGAATCAGCGACAATAATATTTCCATTGGAATCCACTGATAAACCCCAAGGATACTCAGTGACCTGGCTATCAAGGCTTCCTTCCCCACCAAACATACTTATGTACCTCCCCTCCTCATAAAAAATTTGGATTCGATGGTTGTCGGTGTCTGCAACATAAACATTTCTATCTTTCCCAAAAGCTATTCCTGTAGGGAAATAAAACTGTCCCCTTTTGGTACCGGGCCGACCAAAGGATCTCAGAAAATTACCCTTGCAGTCAAATATTTGCACCTTGTGATTGGAAGTGACTGCGATTTCATCCCTTGAATTTACTGCTAGCCCCCGAGGATGCATAAACATTCCATCATCCGAGCCTTGTTTTCCAAAACATAAAATAGGTTTGACATTGAAAGATCTAAAAATAACAGAGAAAGGACTATCGCGAATATGTTGCCCGTTTACCTTAACTGACAAACTGCATTTACCTTCAAATGAAGAAGAATAGCTGAATTTGTATATCCCGTCGTTTTTATCATTAACAAGAAGTGAGGTTATGCATTCCTGCCCACGCTCGTCTCTCAAGTCTACTGTTACATTATCATTTTTATCGTAAACTTGTTCGGCAGCCGAGTTTCTTGTAGTTAAAACAAATTGAGCTTCACGCCCAACGGTTCCTTCACAAAGTCCTTTGCCTTCGGCAACAGATTCGCTTGCGTCGGTCGCCCTGCGAAATTTCAAAAGACCAATGCCTCCACGGTTGATTGTCTCCAGGATCTTGTTATTTTCCACGAAAAGTAATTCAAACAGGCTTTCAGGGTCACGCTCAACTGGCTTCACTTGTCCTACCCGATCTAGAATGGTTTGCAATGGTTCCTTTAGCTGAACCACCTCGGCGTCTGTGCTTTGTGTTAAAAGTTTCTCAGCTTTTTCCAGCGCTGATTCGATCTCCTTCATTTCCTGATTAATCGCTGCTTTTTTGGTCATTAGATTCTCAAGCGATTTCTTGGTTTCGTTTTCCACTGCTGTCTTGATATTTTGCCTTTCCGCTTGAAGTCTCCACATTAAGTTATCAACAAAAACATCGACGTCTCTTAGCATGTCTTCGCTTCGTTGAACAAGCCGAGCGTAGTCCTTGTCAATTTCAGTGACCATCTTCATCTTTGCTTCCAAGTTGTCCTTTGTCGTTTGAATTACACCTGCTATCTGGATCTTTTGAGCTTCCGCTTCCTCTTGGATTAATGTCACTTTGTGTCCCGCGTGATCCAAGATGACACAAGTTTGACAAACTGATTTTTCGGGACAAATCTTGCAAAAGAACTTTAGCTCTTCTTTCTCATGTCCCTTCCTTGAGCAAAACACGGGTCGTTTCACTACTACCTCATAGTCTTTTTCTTGAAAATCTTTCACGGCCAGAACGCGGTGATCTTTGTAGCCTCGCATGATCTTGTGCCCAATCAAACACTCGTCACAATAAAACTTGCAACACTCAAAGCAGTACGAGGTTTTAGAGCTTTTCTTGTCGCAGTTTCCGCATGTTACTTGCGTCTTGTCAGATTCTTTAATAGCTAGAGCATCGATGAAGCCGCTGAGAAAAAAGCTTGAGGGAAGATCTTTCAAATCACCGCTTGCAGGGACTCTACTACGGCCTTGGCATTTCGGACAACTTAAATCAACTTGACCGCCACTCGCTCGATGCCAGTTTATCAAACAGTGCAAACAGAAACTGTGCAAACAGGGAAGGTATCTTGGGTCCTTAAGGATGTCTTGACACACCGGACACGCGGCTTCTTCGCGAAGATTGAAAAGCAACTTTGGTATATTCATGTTGCTAAACTTCACCCCGTCGCGAACTGAGCGTCTCTCCGGCTTTTTGGAGTTTCGTTCTTTTCTAGGAATCATGTGACCATTAGCCAATCATTGGGATTATTTTGTTACGGTTTTGTGTGTTAGGCAGCCAGCGAGCTTTGAAATAACAAAATAAAGGGATAAAGGGAGGTCAAAGAAGTGACCTTGTGAAGTGTTGATATAGGCTGAGATCACGGAGCTTTTAACAACACGAATGCGTTTATCTACGACTTGGACCAAGGAGAGCCTAAAAATTTCACAAAACCGAGATTTCATCGTAACTATTAGCCTTAGAAAGATGAATCGACAGAAAGAAGGGATCTGACCGACCAATGTTACCGGTATATGTAAGGAACGCACTGCTGGTTACAACGGGACAGTGCGTCCAGTTTATACCGCACAATTAAAGTTTATAAGATAAACTAGAATGAACTACCCATTTAAAAGGCATAGGTCGAAAATTATCGTAGAAACCTAGTGTAGTATTTACCCAGTGCGTTGTTGCTCACGTTTGGTAATCGCGATGGAGGACTTAACATCCTCTCTCGTTCCCAAAAGAATAAGGTTTTGCTTTAAAGTCGGTGACGTCACAAGCAGTTGAAGTATTTGATAGAACTGACCGGCCAGGTCGAGCGTTTGGAAGGACTAACCGTCTCTACAACGCCTTCAAGTTAACAGTCATCGAGGACGATATATACTCTTTCAGAAGAACGCGAGGGATTATCATGCCATTGTCCCTTAAAAATGTTGCATTTTTTACGAACAGTCACCATTTTCAGAAAGTTCCTCGAACCTTCTTACTGTTACTTTACTTCCGCAAACACCACGACCCGACTTCCGCTTGACGGGTCGTCTTCACCAAAAAGTCGACCCGATTCAGTTCGTGTGTATTGGACAACCCTCAAACTCTACAACTTCAGTGCCATCTTCTTGCGGTCTTATTACTAGGTCATCCACGTACGCGACGTAGTACTCCTGGCAACCTCGTAATCCCAGTTGTTCAGGCAAACTTTTAAAGTTGACACTGGTCAAGACCTTTCCATTGAAATCACCCAACTGACCTTTTTTCCCACAGGGATGACTCTTCGTCTGGTGTGAGCGGCTGGGTTTTGTTGGGTCTCTTTCCCTTTCCTTGCTGACGCAGAGAAATAGCCTTTGCCTTGAGGATTTATTGTGGATTGTGAAAGTCCCTTGGTTGCACGACACTGGAAGAATAGTTTTTCTCCTTTAATAACCATTCAAGGGCACTCTGCATGATCCGGCTCGTAATCATCTCCGTCCTTTTTTTTACCTCGGCGTAGAACTTACTCAGGACCTTGTCAAATTCTTCCCGCGCCATTGTTTCAATGGTGTGTTGTGAGGATCAGAATTACTTTTAGTTTATCTGTCATGCACTTTCAGACTTTTCTAGAATTGTCTTACAGTCTGTAATATTCCAGAAATTTCTTTGATGAGACTCAGCAGTTTCTACAAATATTGCACCTTGTAATGCACTATAAATAGCAACGGAACATTCTAGATGCTTAGAGTATAAGTATAAAAGTAGGCTTGTGAGTAATAGAAAAAACTCTTTTGCCGGAGGGCTTACCCTCGTGGCCGGCTGTGATTGAAATTATGCTATGGATGCGATACTGTGAGGAAACTATAATCAACTGCGATAGGAAGAAAGAGACGATACCCGAGAAGGGAAGAACACAAAGAAGTCAGAGATCATTATGAAGTCTTCTGTAAGAGTTTGTGAAAACAGAAAATCCAGTGAGTGAAAAGAATCTAGTGAATCAAAATTATTAAAAGAATTGTTGTCGCTAGTCGGTGGAACTTGGATTTCGAGGTTAATCAAGCTCAATACCTGAATGGCCATGAAGGACAGTAAGCGTGCCTTATGAACTGCTTAACTTCAATTAATCTTTAACCTTAGTAGCTGTAACAGGGTAAAACTAATTAAATAATAGTTAACAAGTGTAACTGCTCGTCGTCATGCTTTTGTTGCGTGCCTTATATCGTACGCGCGAGCTCTTTTCACTTATGCCTTGTTCGAGGACATCTCTTGGTTATTCCAGCAGGTGGCAGTGACATTTTCAAGATGTCGGTACTGGCACCAGCTTCTGAAGACCTTCATCCATTGTTTTGTGGAGCGGGACGTATTTTTATTCACAGCGACAGCCTTGAGCTCTTGTATTGCATCGCTTGAAACTACAGGAAACCTAGAAACATCTACTTCTTGCGTTAGCTCTGGATTTGCTTTTGTGTGGCTTTTATTGATTTCTGTTTTGCTGGACTGTGGAGCACACGGATCCTGAGCAGACTGAAGAAAAATCGCCAAAATGTTCGTCAAATGGACACTGAAAGTTGGAAACTCCCTTGAAGTCTTCAGCCTTAAGGTGATCATAATCGTCATTCAGAAACGTAAGTCGGTAATTTAATTCGCCACACAATGGCTGTCTTTGTCTTTCAGTTTCCTGCAATTGGTTACCTTAAACAAGCCTTGAAATCTGATTGGTTGTTTTGTTTTAGTGTTCTTCTCTCATTGGCAGGGGAATTGGTGCGATTTAGAGCAAAAAAATAGTGCAATTTGGGAGTAAATTGCACTGCTGAGAGCCAATCAGATTGCAAGGATCACCAGTGCTTTCTAAATGGATGGAATAAATATCATATATCATTTCATCGTTGATTCATTTATCACGGGAACATTAGAACCCACAAATGACCAGCTTCCAACGTCAGTGGCTTCATAGCTCAGTTGATTAGAGCGTTGCACCAGTAACGCGAGGTCACGGGTTCAAATCCCGTTGAAGTCCTGAATTCTTCAGGCTTCTCTCCCCAATTGCGCAAAATTGCGTTTATAACTGCGAGGATCATCGCTTCACTTGATATTCGTAATACTCTTTGTTTGCCCTCCAAATTTTTGCCTAAGCATTGTTTTTCTTTTCTATTGGGACTGCTGTAATTCTCAAAAGAAACTGGAGAAAATGCTTTTGAAAGTGACCTATTTATTTAGCAAAAATCACTTGGGGCACTTTCCTTTTGTACGGAAAATCCGATTGATCTGGTGGTAAATCAAATGGAACAGACTTTTACACCGAAAATATTTGGGGGAAAAAGGAATACCTGCAGAGGTGTTTCTCTTTTCTTGGTTTTCTCTGAATGGTCGGAAAATCTTGTTCCATTTGCTTTGTCCCACTAGTACCATGCTCCTTGAAAAAAGAAAAAACATGGCCCACCCCATAGGCCTTCGTTTTTAGTTGCCTAAATGAATCGCGCGGGTTTCAATCAATTCATGCGCAACTGCAGGTGAGAATTACAACTTATAAGTAATGATCGAAAATCCGGCAGCCATATTTTTTATTCGAAATAATTATCCAGTCTCTTGAGAAAAAAAGTAGTCTGGAAGAAAAGAAAGTCTCAAAAGGAACACATTCGTTCCGTTCCATATTTTGATTGAGGAAACTTTTCCTGTTCCCTTCAGAAATTATTGGGATACGGGGTATTGGGGGCCCAGGGAAGGAGGGGGGGGGGAATTGGGATTGACTAGGGGATATTTTTTAAAATAGGCACGCATTGCATACGTGTGCGGTTAGTGCAGTAATTTGACACAATGGTTTTGTTTTTTCAATGGCTGCAGAGTCCAGGATCTCGAAGCAATCCGGTGTGCAGGATGCT
>NC_090875.1:31684609-31717109 GCF_036669935.1 Montipora foliosa
TGCTTAACACAGGAATTCTTAGTTATTGTGAAAATCTTTCTCTATTCGTTAGCAATCACCCTTTCAAATTTAAGAGAAATCGACCGGTTTGCGAATATTTTATGAGTTTTTTTCAACGGGATGTCAAAAGGCCAAGTGGATGTTATGCATAATTGGGCAAGTTCGGGCAATCAAGTTGCGCGTGTGGCCCGTTAGAAATATTTTTTCACAAAATGTTCCCGAATCGTCAAGTATCACCACAGAAGACAAGAACATCATTCTAAAAGCTTATTCTACGCAAAAAGTAGGTTCTGGAGGTAATTTTGAGAGTGGAAATCAAGTTTACAGCAGACGATAAATACAAACTCACGAGGCATAGTGTATTTAATTAAGTTAACACAACAGAAAGACGCTAACCTCATTTTGACACGAAAAATGCTTTACTATTGCAATAAAAACTACCCAGTTAAGCTCGCATATCACAAAACATGATGAATTCATAAAGGCCATCTTTTCCAGCGAAATAATTTTGAAGCAAACAACATATTTGCTATTAGAGGCAACCTTTCTTTCAAAATTATTGGCTGTCACATTTCCAATTATTTTCTTTTACCTGAAGACTGTGCAGAGAACAGAGATCGCTGGTCCACTTAAGGTGTTCGATTCCTTCCCTGTCTTCGTTGAACCCATAAGTTACCAGAGAATTTTCCATTTGGTTTCAGTGTTCTACATAACAGCACAATTGCTAAAATATTACAAATACAGCTCACTTTGATTACGGCTCGACGGGCGAAAGATTGTTGTCGAAGTCCATTACTCGTGGCTTTTAAGATTCCAGATATTCATTTTTCACCGCCTGTCTTATTTATCCAATTGACGTTCCATTCTTGAGCTCCATAAGGGTATATTTTGTTTAAAGATGCACTAAAACGCCATGCGCGTTACAATGACTTTCGACGCCATTGCAGGTTTAATAATTAAATGTTCTACTGTGGGCACCAGAGAAATCTACGCATTACCCCAGCCCCTTGAAACCTAACAAAATACGCACAGAAGACTCTGTGCACAAAGACACCACTTAGCAGGGGAGTGACAAGCAAGACTTTTCATGACACTAAAAAAAATAAAAATAATAAAAATACGAAGAAATCAAAGCAGATTCCGACTGGGTTTGGCAATCCAGTAAAAAACGATCTCTGGCTAAAATGATTAAAAACTACGAGCTTTCGACTGCCCGAACTGCAGTCTTCGACGGGTAAAATGAATGATAAGCAAGCGATGAGAAATTTTAAATAAAAAACGTGAACTGCGAAATAACTAGAATGTAAATGATTATGAATATTTGTTAAAAAGAATGTTGTATTGTCCAGGTAACCTGCAAGAATTGTTATCTGCGTTAGGTGTCACTCCGGTGTGCCATACTTCTAATGTTTTTCTGGTTCTAAAAGTGCCTTTGTCAATAATTGACGCGTTTTCAAAATCAATGGCGTGGTTGTTAGACCAGGCGCGATTAGCAATTCTGGACCTTTAGCCGCAGTTTTGGTATTTCTCAAATGTTCTTTTTTTCGGGTATTAAAAGCTCTGCCGGTTTCCCCAATATAACACCACGGACAATTTGCACGGGGAATTTTATACACGACGTTGGTCTGCGATTCCATCGAAGGTCGGAATTTCGGAGCTGGGAACTGTTGTTGTAGAGTGGTAAATGGTTTGTTTACAACTGTGACATCATATTTTTTGAGGACACGTGTCAAAGCTTCAGTTACTCCTTTGATGAAGCGAAAGACTTGCATGACTCGGTTGGCTCAACCATGTTGAAAAACATTCCAACAAGTTCCTCTGGGGATTGTATTTGTTGTTGAGGATCGAGTAGTTAATTTCAACTATGTTTCATCCTGGCTGCCGCCCTTAGATATTTTTATCACGAAACACTTTAGGAAACATAACTGGCAATATTAAATGACGTTTTCGCGGCCGTCCCCGTCTTAGATCTTAAGGTTCCTCTTGTTTTGCAGACAAAGGCCAAGAAATGGACAAAAGTGAAAAACGCACGCACAGGGCGTGCAAAGCTATTGTTTTTGTCCACTAAATATGCAAATTTGTGATGTTGTCGTTGCCGTCGCCGTTGTCGTTGCTTGACTTCTCTATAGACCCATATCACTTAATGTCCAAACAAAGATTTTGCATGTCTAACCTCTCATTCAGTGTGAGGCTAGACGTGCAAAGATAATGTAAACACAAAGCTTTTATTCCCTTCGGACTCCAAAATGGCCGCCGAGTGATAAAGCTGAATTGCCGCTTCTAACACGGCGAAGGACTTTACATCAACTGATGCGTGGTACCCGCCAACTTGAAGTCTACGTTAAAAACGTGGGTGCCATTGGGAAAAGAAAAACAGTCTGTTTCGTCCTCCCCCTGACGGAACTGAATACTGTTGAGAACACTCCTCCAAATTTCTTTAGAGTTTTAACGTCAACGACGATTTCTTAACAGTGAACCATAACATCCTAGAGAAACCACTCGTTACTCGCTACCTTCATATAAACCCTCGGACTTGGTAAAACGCTATTTGTGTGAGGTTGGAGGTATTTGGCTGCGATGGTGAGTAGAAGAACTTAAAAAAGGATTCAGGGGTCGTCTAAAACTCAACTCAACTCAACACAAGTAAAAATGTTTATAGACAAAAAAAAAGGAACCATCCAGTTGTCTATTGACAATGTGCAGTTGAGTGGTGCGCTCTGTTGAAGAAAAATGTTGTTTCTGACGAATGAGCGAGCGAATAAGGCTAAAATAACTATTTTGTCGGCAGGAGATAACAAAAGGCCTGAGTTCCAGGCTGGGGCATCATGTGTAGCGGTGAAGGGGTATATGAGAAAGGGTATAACACGTGAATGTCATCTAGGCCTCAGACTTAACTGCGTTCTTTACTTCGTTTATTTCGTTTGATTTTTTCTTTGATTAGTTTTTTTCTTTTTCAGGGCCCGGTTGTTCGAAAGCCGATTAACTTAATCCAGGATTAGTGTAAACTCTTGTTTCATGTTTTCAACTTTTTGGTCTAAGTTTCTTTCGTTTACTTTTGTTTTTCAAGATTGACTTTTTCTCATGTAAAGTTTTGCCAAATATCAGCGTTGAACAGCATTGAGGAGAAGAGAAATAAACTCCTTGGTTAATTTTTAATCTGGGATTAGCGTTAATCGGCTTTTGAACAACCGGGCCCAGGAGCTTTTCAGTTTTGTAGGATCGGCTGTTCTATTTTTTCACTTTTGTGAAGCCTTCGTAGGATCGGCGTCTAACCGCTTGGAGCTAGGGCCATGTCTCCTACCCAGATTTCCTGCATATTTCTTCCCCACACGGCACGTTTTTTTTTCTGGCGTCCTTTTTAACCGCATTTGTTTTGTCAGCGGTTGCTCAGCTCTTCTAGTTTTCAGGATTTCCGTTCCTTTCCTTTTCTATTTTTGTATATACAGGCTTATATCGTATTGTATGTTATATATTGTATGTCAGAGTTGGTGTTCCCCAGGTAAACAAACACTAAGCCCGAGAACTTATTTGGGGTAGTAGGCCAGATGCATTTACTACAGTGTAAGATAGCTTCATAAATACTTTTGTCCTTTGGCCATTTCAATTTCAACAGGAAAAGAAAACAAACAGCGGTTACAAACATTTTCATTTTATACTTGACGTTTCGTATGTTGCAGCATACATCATCAGAAGTGACGGTTAAAACTGTTACACAGAATTTTAAAAAACTAGAGCGAGGAACTGGTGACTAGTTAAAAAGTGTGATAACAAAATCGTTACTTCCGGTAGTCGATTCTTCCGGAAGAAATTAATAAAGAAAAAGCTTCTCACTACCAATGTTTTCATTGAGACAGGGTTTTAAGTCACTGATTAATAGCGTTTCTTTAATTTTACATTGCATGTCGGACTTCCCAGTTGCGAGGATTTCAAAATGGTCCCATTTGATGTTATGACCGGTAGAAATTGTATGGCCTGCAACAGCAGAGGCGTGGCCCACTTGTGTAAGAGCTTTGAAATGCTCGGACTTCCTGTCATGCAATCTTCTTTTTGTTTTGCCGATGTAGAAGGAATCACAGTCCCAACAACTGGCTTTGTATACTATTTTTGATCTTTGAGAACGACTGAAACGATCTTTGTAGGGAAAAACAGACTTAATCCTGCAAGTGTTTTGAAAAATAACCCTAAGATTGACACAGCCATAAAACTTACTAATGCAAGATTTAACACGTCGAGTAAGAGCTTCACTTTGAAAGCCCAAAAAAGGAAGACAAGAATGTATCTTTCTTAGGAACAGTGGTGGCAGGTTCAGCAGACCTGTTCTTTTGTCTGTTCAAAACATCATTAATGTTATAACAAAGGACGCCTCTTGGGTAACCATTTTGAAGGAGAGTGTTCTTGAGATCGAAGAGAGTCGACTGTAACAAGGAAGAACTCGAGCAGATGCGTAAGCAGCGATAGGTGAGGGTGCGGATTAAATTTATTTTATACTTTCTAGGAGTGAAAGAGTCCCACTTGGTGTAGAGGCCAGTGAAAGTTGTTTTGCGATGTACTGTTGTTGTGAAATTGTTGAGATTGCGCTTAATGCGGACATCTAAAAATGGAATCTCCTGGTTTTCTTCAAGTTCCATTGTAAATTTGATGTTAGGATGTCTGGTGTTAAGAAAATGCAGAAAACTGGCCGCAGTGGCTTCACTGTCGAACAAAGAAAATGTGTCATCCACATATCTAAACCAAATGGAGGGACGAGAATCTACATTAGCCAACCATTTCTGTTCAAAGTCACACATGAAAATGTTAGCTAATACTGGGCCTAGCGGAGCCATTGCAACGCCATCGATTTGGTCGTAATAATGACCATCAAATACAAAGTGGCTTTTCTTCGTTGCAAACTCGAGCAAGCTTTTGAGGACATGTCGCGGTAAGGCAGGAGGGTCAGGAAGAGAGTATAACTTGGAAAGACAAATTTCTATTGTCTCGTCGAGTGGAACGTTCGTGAATAAGGAACACACGTCAAAAGAGCACATTATTTCATTGTTGTGTTGATGAGTCTTCGCCCAATCCACAAAAGAGAAGGAGTCCTTGATAGTGAATTGGTTGGTGGAGATCGGTTTAAGGACATCAACAAGAAAAGAGGCAAGATTGTAGTTGTATGTGTTAACTGAGGAGACAATCGGGCGAAAGGGGCAACCAGTTTTGTGGACTTTAGGAAGACCATAAAGAACACCAGCAGTAGATCCACAAGGAAGGATTTTTCTAAATGTAGCTTCATCAATTATACAATCTCGCTTGAGGTTACGAAGATAGGAAATAAGACTGTTCTCCCTAGACTTGGTTGGGTTGTGCGACAACAACTTAAATTTCGTTCCATCGGAAATCAACTGTTTCATTTTGCTGAGGTAATCATGTCTGTTGACAATTACAACACCATTTCCTTTGTCAGGTTTAGTAATAATAATAGAAGTATAATTTCGCAAATCGTTAAGAGCCATCCATTCTTCCTTACTTAGAATTCGCTTTTGTTTAGAATAATCATAAGAGTAGATGTAACTGTAAGAAGCATTTTTGAGTTGACATTTCAATCTGTCTTGGTCCTCACTTGTTAATGAATGACCCAAACCAATAAGATCACGGTAGAGCGAAACGTCAAGTATAAAATGAAAATGTTTGTAACCGCTGTTTGTTTTCTTTTCCTGTAAGATAGCTTGATTATCTTATAATCAAATGTAATGTCGGAGGTAATGTTCCCCTGCCTAACTGGCAGCTTAACTAGCACTATAAGCCTGAGAGCTTATTCGGGGATGTAGGCCAAGTGCATTGTGAAATAATAATAGAGCTGACTCGATGTTCCCCAGCCTAACAAGCAGCCTAACTGGCACTATAAGCCTGAGAACTTATTTGGGGATGTAGGTCAAGTGCATTGTGAAATAGTAAGAGAATTGGGTTTACCAGCCTAAAGGGCACCAAGCCTGAGTACCAAGAGAAAATGAGGGGACAGAGAGGGAGGCTCAAGACGTTGGCCGGGATATGTTATGTCCACGAAAGTTATTTTTAGACGAGCGGAAGTCTTTGTTCTAGCGGAAGTATGTCTTCTGATACGTCCGCGTGCAGTCTTGCCTCGCTCTCAGGTTCTTAGTGAAAAGAGAAAATGATGGCGCACGTGGAAGGCTGATGAATATATATTTTCTTTCAAACATCGGACCGAGCTTGGCCTGCATGCGGACGTCTCGGAAGACTTTCGCTCGTCTAAAAATAACTTTCGTGGACATGACATATCCCAAGGGCTGGACCGGGAGCCTCCTTCTCTGTCCCCTCATTTTCTCTTGTGAGTACTTATTTGGAGTTGTGGGTCAAAATGACCTACTCGTGTGGAGATGGCTATATCCCTGGCTGTTTTGTAAGGACTTGTCTTATAAATTTTTTTTGTAATTTGTTAGTATACTGTTTGGGTTGGTTCTCGCCAGGCCCTCCCAAAATAAACTTATTTGGTTCAGCGATGCTTGTGTAGCTTTTTGTTGTGGAGTGGAAACAAAATATGGTAGTTTATTAAACACGCGACATTTTTAGCAAAGGGCGTAAACCGCATACCCGGACAGCAGTCCCTCTAATCGTCTCTCCATAGGTGGCCCAAGCTCGCGTTACGCGCGATACGTGACTGACAAAGCGTCACGTCAGCGACAACAGTGTTCTAGACACTTTTTTGTTTTGTTTTTGAGTTAGTTTCACGACAAAGGAGCAAAGAGGCCAAATGTTATCAATGAATGAACGAAATAAAGTAAGTTAACTCACCTCGCTCGTTTTGTTTTGTCTTTTCGAGCATTTTTAAACTGTTTTGGGACGTTGTTGTTTGAGAGGCTGTCGCAATCTTCCTAAGACGAAGTCAAGACTGGACACAGGGATTCACAGAGAAATGTACTCGAAAGCCTTTTTCATACTGAAAAGCGAGTTGGTTACGCAGTTTTTGCTCCCAACGAAAAGAGCGTGGTCTGTTTTCTTCCCTGTCTGATCAGCTAGCTGAAAGCATTCAGAAGGAATGTGAAGGAATGTGAAGCAAAGATTTCCTTCATATTTCCAGACCGGACAGTTGTCCGGCGATGCTTGTGCTTGTCTTTTCGACTACGGGACAGAAATTACGGCTCTTGCCCGCGTGCAAGTGCCCCTTACACCTCCCGTACACAGTCGAATCCGGTCCTTGAAAATACAGCACTTTCCCTGAAAGTCACTTTCCCCACAGTCCACGTTGGTCCAGGTATATTTTCACGAACAGGATTCGACTGTGTACAGGAGGGGTAAGTAGCACTTGCACGCAGACAAGAGCCCTAATTTCAGTCTAAGGTTTCATAGAGAAAAGTTACTCGCTAATATAAATGCGGTAGTGCCAAGACAAGTTAAGAGGGAAAACACATCAATTGAAGTGAAAATTTCGCATAC
This sequence comes from Montipora foliosa, assembly GCF_036669935.1. NCBI lineage: Eukaryota > Metazoa > Cnidaria > Anthozoa > Scleractinia > Acroporidae > Montipora > Montipora foliosa. The sequence continues at coordinate 31,692,038 of NC_090875.1, forward strand.
CCGGACACCAGTCCCTATAATCGTCTCTCACAGAGAAAAGACACTTACTAATATAAATGTGGTAGTATCAAGACAAGTTAACAAGGAAAACGCACCACTTCCGGTTTCCATCCGTGGCCACGAGCCCATGAGTAGGAGCAAGCAACTCCCATATATTCCTGTCACAGCGTTTTCACATTCCGATTTATTTTTAGATTCAATTTCCCGCGAATGAGACTTGACGTCATAGCGTCACCGAACCAGAACTGCCTTTGTTGTTTTGCGGCAAAGGTAGTCCAAAAATAGATTGGTCTGTAAAAATGCCTTAACATAGGCTTAGTATGGAAGTTGCTCCCTACTACTGATGGGCTCCTGACGTGGCTCAAAAACGTCGCGTGCTTAAGCTCCCTGATAATGTGGGAGAAAGGGATAGTAGATTTTAACTTCGTTCCCATTGTCTTTGTATCCCCCAGTCCCAACTCCACCAACATGAAAGACCCTGGGAACCAGGATTCTGAGGTCTACCTTTAGCGTGATAAGACATTTTTAGGTCAAAGATGCTAATCAGAAAGTGGCGAAGTGACGATGAAATTGTTAGCACATGGCATATTCTGAAATTTCAGTGTAAACTGGTCAGGCTGAGAATACCTTCTCCACAGATACCACCAAGTGGGCAGGTTCAAACAACACAGGAAAACCACGAAAAATAGCTTTAAAGTCTTTGAATGATCAGTTATTCGTCAAGAAAGCACACATGTCAGAAATTGATTCACTTTCGAGTAGTGTTGAAACTCTCGTTATCTTCCTTGCTATACGTGAACAGTCGAAGTAAATAACTTTGGAGCGAGATTTTTATTATGTGAATTTGCGTACCTATCTTGGAGGTCTAGGGGGTTGTGTGCTTGACGCTCTGAAGTGAAAAAGTTTTGTGCAACTGCTCCTTGTAATAACTCTCCAATCAAGTTTTCCGGAGCCATCCCTGCTTGACCTCAATCAGTTTTAAGGATGGCTTTTATCGAAAGGGTTGTAGCTTAAGTGTAACGAACTCTCGTGTGCCATTTAGTCGTTTGAGGACTCTTTTGTAAATCACTTATCAGTGAAATTGATCTCCTCAATAAAGGTTATTATTATTACTATGATAACTTTTCAGTTTCACAAATGTGAGACTTTTATTTCAACAACCTCTTCCTCCAATTAAATTAAATAATAAAGACACATATCTAGTCACGTCAGCCCCCACCCCCCCCCCCCCCCTCCTCCTCCGCACCCACACTTCCTGCAAAACACACAATCCAGTTGGCAAATATATTCACACGAGACCTTTATTTCCATTTCTTCAAATTTTTGATTACTTTCTAATGTTCACAGCACTTGTATATCATTTACAGATAATATAGGTTGTTAACCATTTACCAAAAATTCCCGGAAATTCCGGTTGGGGTGTAAATGGAACACGATTTTTTGGCTCGTCCCACTGGAAAATTTCGGGAACGAACGGAACTTCTGAAAAGGTAGTCCCGTTTTCCCGGTTGGTTCGTTCCCGACGGAAATTCGTGTGCCATTTAGTCGTTTCGCATGTTTCGTACTAGTTTCAGGCCTGTACGTTCTCATGGCCGTGCATAAACAACAAAAATGGCGCGGCGCGACGATCCGGAAATTTTAGGCAAAAGGTAAACAACCCATCTCGTTCATCCCGAACAGAAATTTCCGACCAAAATTTCCGGAAATTTTTGGTAAATAGTAAACAACCATAATTCCTAAAGCTACCATACTGCAGCTGCTTCTGCACATTACATGCATGTTTAACATCAAACATATTAAGTGAAGCTATGATCTTCGCAGTTATGAACGCAATTTCTACAATTGCGTAGAGAAGCCTGAAAAATTCAGGACTTCAACGTGGTTTGAACCCGTGACCTCGCGATTCCGGTGCGACGCTCTAACCAACTGAGCTATGAAGCCACTGACGTTGGGAGCTGGTCATTTGAGGGTTCTAATGGTCCCGTGAGGAATGAATCAATGATGAAATGGTATATGAAATGAATCATATATGAATTGCGGCTACAAAATCAAGTGAAGCTATGATCTTCGCAGTTATGAAAGCAATTTTTTCAACCACGTTGAAGTCCTGAATTTTTCAGGCTTCTCTGCGCAATTGTAAAAATTGCGTTCATAACTGCGAAGATCATAGCTTCACTTCATTTCTTATCCGCAGTTCATATATGATTCATTTTATATACCATTTCATCATCAAACGTATTGTTATGTAAAAAGGGTAAATACTCGCTTCTGTACACTACAAAAAAAAACCGGTTTTTTATCACTGAAACTATTATTAAGAAAATGTTGAATTAAGGAATAAAGAAGTTGTTCTTAAAAGTAATTTAAAAGTAAATTATTTTCTTAATCAAATTAAAGCTACTAAGATAACTGTGAAGGAATACACTACAATCAGTCATGGCTCAGCTCATGTCAACCATGCCAGAACTCACTGGACAATATAATTCATCCCGCTAAAAATACATGTTTTCAAGTAGATTTCTTAGAATAGGATGAATTTCAACTCAAAAGAATCAGTTATGCCTTCTCTTCCCTTTTACAGAAATCAATCCCAGGAACAAAGCGGTACAATAATTATTCGTTATAAGTGAAATGCTTCAAAAATACAAAAACAGTTCACGAGATTACAAGCAAACCAGATAGAAAAAAAGGGGTCCATGAAACCCTAAAATCAAACTTCCTTTACATAAATGTTACTTGGGTCTTAGCAAGTGTCTGCTCAAGGTTCTTCAAATGAATATTTGAATGCGATGATTCCCACGGTCAGATACCACAATTTGGCCATTACTGAGGAGCGCTACTGATGATGGACCCTGAAACTGTCCTAAGTTGCTGCCCCGTTTTCCAAATTGATCCACAAACTTGCCATTCACTTCAAAGACTTGCACTCTACTATTACGATAATCACAGACAAGTAGATGACCTGATTTAGTCACTAACAAAGAACAGGGCCAGTGAAACTCTCGATTCCTCGTCCCTGCAAACTGATACTTATAGTCCCCCTCCCGGGTGAATACTTTCACACTGTGATCACTCCAGTGTTGTGCACAGTCTGACACAATGAGATAATCACCAGACTGAACACAATGAAGAGGATGACTAAGACAACTGGGTCCACCTATCTTTCTTAGAAGCTTTCCATCAGGGGAAAAGAACTGAATGAAATGGCCAGCCACAATAATATTGCCATTGGAATCCAGTGATAAACCACGTGTAGTGTAGCCAAGCTGGCTATCAAGGCTTCCATCCCCACCAATCATACTAATGTACCTCCCTTCTTCGTTAAAAATTTGGATTCGATCGTTCCCGCTGTCTAAAACATAAATATTTTCATCTTCACCAAAAGCTATTCCTTTAGGGTTTTCAAACTGTCCCTTGTCGCTACCCTGACGACCAAAGGATCTCAGAAAATTGCCCTTGCAGTCAAATATCTGCACCTTGTGATAGGAAGTGACTGCGATTTCGTCCCTGGAATTTACTGCTACCCCCCAAGGATACTCAAACATTCCATCTTTCGAGCCTTTTTTTCCAAAAGATAAAATAGGTTTGACATTAAAAGATTTAATTAAAACGGAAAAAGGGCTACCACGAATATGTTGCCCGTTTACCTCAACTGACAAATTACATTTACCTACAAATGTAGAAGAATAGCTGATTTTGTAGGTCCCATCTTTGTTATAAGCATCAACAAGGAATGGGGTTATGCATTCTTGCCCTCGCTGGTCCCTCAACTCTACCGTTATATTGTCATTATTATTGTAACATCGTTCTCCAGCCGCGTTCCTTGTCGTTAAATTGAATTGAGCTTCACGCCCAACAGTTCCTTCATTAAGTCCTTTGCCGTTGGCAAAAGATTCGCCTGCATCAGTTGTGCTGCGAAACTTCAAAAGACCAATGCTTCCGCCGATGATTGTCTTCAGGATCTTGTTATTTTCCATGAAAACTAATTCAAACAGGCTTGCAGGGTCGAGCTTATATGGCTGCAACTGTCCCACCCGTTCTAGAATGGTTTGCAATGGCTTCTTTAGCTGAACCACCTCAACGTCTGTGCTTTGTGTCAAAAGTTTCTCAGCTTTTTCCAGCGCAGATTCGATCATATTCATTTCCTGCTGAATCGCTATTTTCTTGGTCGTTAGACTGTCCAGCGATTTCTTGGTTTCGTTTTCCACTGCTTCCTTGATATTTTGCCTTTCCTCTTGAAGTCTCCTCATTAAGTTATTAACAAAACCATCGACGTCTCTTAGCATGTCCTCGCTTCGTTGAACAAGCTGAGCGTAGTCCTCGTCAATTTGAGCGACCATGTTCAACACTGCCTGCAAATTGTCTCTTGGCGTTTGAATTGAACCTGCCATCTCGATCTTTTGAGCTTCGGCTTCCACTTGGGTTAATGTCACCTTGTGTCCTGCGTGATCCAAGGTGACACAAGTTTGGCAAAGTGAGTTTTCGGGACAAATCTTGCAGAATAACTTGAGCTGTTCTTTCTCGTGCCCAATTCCTAGAGCAAAACACGGGTCGTTTCAGTACTATCTCAGAGTCTTTTCCTTGAAAATCCTTTACGGCCAAAACGCTGTGATCTTTGAAGCCTGGCAACACTCTTCACAATAAAACTTGCAATTCTTGAAGCAATACGAGGTTTGAGAGCTTTTTTTGTCAGAGTTTCCGCATGTTACTTGCGTCTTGTCATATTCTTTAATAGCTAGGGCATCGATTAAGCTGCGAAAAAAAAATCTTGTGGGAAGATCTTTAAATCAAATGTGGTGTAGTCAGAAGTAAAGAGACACACACTCTTCCATTGCTTTTTATGTAGTGTCCTTTATTCACTGAACGATTATCTTATATTGTAATACAAAGATTATTTTACTTCTACTCGGTAACAGTACTTTCACGTCATGAAATAGCGTGCAGTAGTTTCACATAAGGTGACCATAACACGTGTCCTTGTCAGTATAGGTAATCACTTGATTTCGAGTGCAATTTGGAATATATGATCTTTTGCAATTTTTTTCAAAGACCACAAACTGCACTCACCCGTAATCAATGCACTGCATCCTTCCCGGGCAATGTTTAAGGAACGATCAAAGAATACAATCAGAGAATTACAAGTCGAACTCAATACTGTTCATGTACGCAAAATATACATTCATTTACGTCAACGGGTGAAACTGTGCGGCAAATATACGTTCATTAATTATATTAGCACTTTTATGAACTTCATTAACGGGAACAAACTTTCAATAACGCTATTTGCATATGTAAAGCATCAATGGATGAATAATTGCACTTTTGGACAATCAAAGATAACAAATATACTTCCAATCTCGCGCAATGGTTAATCATTAACACTAATAGAAAATCGGTTGCATAGTATGACAATCAAAAATTTGCCTAACGCGATTCCTTCCTTGCTCCACATGCAATGTTCAGAAACGGACTGTATGATGGTGGTTTTTTGAGGTCAGAATTAGGACCTGGAAAGGCAGGACTGTTGTAAGCTGGTGCGCCGTTAGAAATGAAAATCTCGTGTTCATTTGGGTCGAGATTTAGCCTTGTCTGTGTCCGAAAACATTCAATCTTTGTTCAGTCATTCCACCAAGAAATGCCGAATGAAAAAGGAGTCCATTGATGGGTGAAATGGCCAGTGCTACAGTAATATTGCTCTCTCGCTTACCACATACAGTACTTGTCGATATGCCCTCTCTCCCATCCTTGCTCGTCCGTGACTTCTTGCTGTTCAAGTATTGTATCCACACTGTTCTACAAATATACTATTATTCACTGCAGCATAGCGCAGGAACCATTTGGCACAGTCGACTCTTTTCTACAGGACATCAGGACGGTTTCGTTCTGCTGGAAGTGGCCTTGCCAATTTTACACAAAACAACATACCTTCAAGTATTCTTGCTACTGTGCGGTCAAGGATTGCCGTTTTTCTTGGAAGACGTTGTCTCAATTCTTGATTTATCTATGCTACAAGCAGTTGCAAAAAGGTTGAGACACTAAATCGAAAATTCACTTCTTCCTCCTAAAAACCCTCTTCCAGTTCATAGGAAAACTCCCAACGACCCTCCCTCGCCTTCCCCCTTTTTCAATGTTAATACCCTTTAGTTTGAATGCCAAGTGCAGATGGAAACAACTTTGGCTGGGGGAAAAGGATGGGGGGGGGGGGGGGGAAGCGGGTTTGGGAATGCGCTGACTTGAATGACACGCAGTGTTCGTTTACTAACAGTACCGTTATTGAAAGTTCGTTGGCGTTATTGAAGTTTGTGGAAGTGCTAATGAACGTATATTTACCGTATAGTTTCAACTGTTGACGTAAATGAATGTATATTTTGCGTAAATGGACAGCAAAAGGTGTAATATACAAAATTATCCAAGTCTTGGTTGACTTGCCTACTCGTCCTGACCTAGTGGTAACGACCTCTTCGTTTTGAGTGGCTTACTCGTCAACATGACCAGAAGGCTTATTGTTTTCACAAGCATCAGAAACTGTCACAGCGGACCCACTGGAGTCATTGGATTCAATTGTTTCAGTGCCAACCTCCTCAGTATGACCAGTGACATACTCATTCGGCGCATGCCTTAAGTATTTGGCATTGCAAACTAGAGTGATACCTGTATCGACGTACACTGGACTGAACGTGTGTGACGAAACCCGCGCCACAAAAGAAGGTTTATTGTTTTCACAAGCATCAGAAACTGTCACAGCGGACCCACTGGAGTCATTGGATTCAATTGTTTCAGTGCCAACCTCCTCAGCATGACCAGTGACATACTCATTTGGCGCATGCCTTAAGTATTTGGCATTGCAAACTAGAGTGATACCTGTATCGACGTTCACTGGACTGAAGGTGTGTGACGAAACCCGCGCCACAACAGTGAGTCCTTTTCAACGCAAAACACCACGCATAAGTAAACTCAAGAAAACACGTAATACCAAACTAATACCTCAAGCACTTATTGAAATTACACTAAAAAAATCACAAGAATTTTTAAAATAATTAATGGTTGTCGTACGTACCAGTTCCACTAAATAAACAAGACGAGTTTATTCTTCAAAGGTCTAAGACTAAGTTAACCACAGAATACAGAGCGAATTCTAACTACATATTTACAAGTTCTATCTTACAAAATTACAAGTTATAGTTAATTGTTCTCTTTTCATTTTACCTTGTGTAGAGCAAACAGTAGTTCCTCGTCCTTTCCTTAATCCAGAACGTTCCAAAACCTTCACAACTCTTACCCGTCCCACAACAAAACTCCAGTTACTCCAACTTAGTTACTTAATTTCCCCCAACTTGTCAAAATTCCCCGGTCTGCAACGGTTCTCTTGTTTTACGTTTCTGCTCTGAGGTTACTGCGTCTGCTCTTTGAAAAGATTACGGTCACCAAGTCTTTTATCATTGGCGTTCCGTTCTTTGGTTCTGTAGCAGTGCAACTTGCTTCCCACGACAAATGACTCTTTAACATGAATCCCAGGATCGCCTCTGCAGAAGACTTTTGCTTCCCCCGACAAATGACTCTTTCCCGTGAATTTTAAGGTCGCCTCTGATGAAGACTTCAGTAGTGTCAACTGTGCTGTTTGAAAGTCTCTCTCTTACCCGCATAAACACACACCACACCCAGAAACACTTTCAGCAATTCTTTTAAACCCTCTGATTTCAAAATCCTTTGCCAACGCAAGGTGTCTAGTGATTCAAACAATCATTTTAAGAGTCTTGTATTTAACAGCTATTTCTGCTTACTATTTCTACGGCTTTAGAAATATGTACTAATTTTCAACGTTTCCCGATTAGAAATAAAAACTTTACAGAGTTGGTTATGTAATGAGTAACAAGTTACGAACTACAACAAAAAGAGTTACGTAAATCGCGTCCTGCAGTATAAATACTTAAACAAAAGAAATTCGCATCGTAGAAGGAAATTACTATTGATTACAGGTGTAATTATGCATTCCATGACAACGTGTCTAGCGCTTTGGTCTCAATGATCACTTGCTTCGCCGAGGAGAACTTCGAGTCCAATTTGTTTGGCTTCATGTTGGAACAATGTAGGATATCACCAACTCTAAAATCATGCGGAGCTGCATGTTGCTTGACGTCGTCAAAGGCGCTTGATACAAGTTGCAGTTTGACCGATGGTCGCGATCGAGTGCCGACGCTGCTGTATTTGAGTTAGACTCAATGTGCGAATTTCGTTTTTTGAATTTCGATTTTCGTTTTCGCACGAATTTCGTGATTGAACAATAGCATAGTAGGCGATTTCCCGCTAAATGGTTGTGGACTTACTCTCTAGAGCATGAGAATTTTAGATAACTCCTCTTGCCAGGACTTACCTTCAGAGATCACCGCTCGGAAATTTGTCTTCAGATATTGGTGAAATCGTTTTAACTTCCCGTTTCTCCGTGCATAGTATGGTAACACGCGAACGTGCTTTATTCCACACGACTTAAGGAAACCTTCGAGCTCTTCGCTTACAAATTGCTTTCCATTGTCAGAAACGATTTCTTCTGGAAACTCGAATCTGGCGAATATGTCAGTTAACGCCTTAATGACTTCGTGCAAAGTGAGTTCTTTCAAAAACACACGCTTCGGGATAAGAAGAATAGTAATCGATGTGCGTCAATATGCCTTTGCCATCGATTGCACCAACGAGATCCACTAGCACTGCTTTTCACCCAAGGGCGTCGAGGTAAAGGTGTCGTCTGAAGCGGCGTGTACTTATTCAGCGGCTGATTCAGCACGCAAGCTTGAAAATTTTTGATCATTGCTTGTGCTCCTTCGTCCATGCCGGTGTCCTATCGAATTTGGACTCTCCGATACAAATCCGCTAGCTGATTTGGACCCCTGGGACACTAAATCCGTTAGCAGGTTTAGTCCCCCTTCGCGGTTTTGGACCTCCTCATTACAGCTTATTAATTGTTAATTTTCTAATAAGGAGAAAAAGTCAAGTCAGACTTAGAGTGCTACTGTGACGAAAATGGAAGCTTTTTAAACCGAGATTTTTGGCCTGAAGTTAGTGTTTAGACTTGAAACTTGAAGAAAAAATGAAATTGAGACCAACCTGACGAAGCAGTTCCCTTAAAATGGCTGTCCAAAACTGTGTAAAATGGATCCGCCATTACAGAAACAAGAACTACTCGAGCCAACGAATTTTGTTCAGCGGCTTTCCTTCGTGAAAGGAAGCGGCTTTTCATCGTTTCCCTTTCTTGTTGCAAAGGCGATCAAAAGCCCCTCAGTGTGATCGTGATGTCTTCCTTTTGTTCTTCTTCTTCCATCTCTACGGAAGACGGACGTGGTTTAAGTTCCGACGAGAACAACGACATTTTAGAGGACAATGAAACTAGTTTCATCCCTTCTGATGAAGAATTGGAGCCAATCGTGACCATGAAAGAGGCCGCCGCATACTAGCAAAGCGTGGCTCTTGAGGAAGAAAGGGAGGTCGAGCTTGAAAGACGCTTTACTGGCGAATTAGACATCTGCACATGGGAGGCATAATTCCGTTTGCTTTTTTATGTATTCGAATTGTAGTGAGTTAGCCCCGTAGTGCTTTAGTTCAATCTGCTCCCAGTATCCTGACATAATTCGAACTTGTTTCAATTACATGTACTTGTACCTGATTACTGGGTTGCCAAACCCAGTCGGAATCTGCGTTTCATTTCGTCGTTTTTTAATATTTTTTCCGTGTCGGTAAAAGTCTTGCCTGTCACTCCCCTGCTAAGTGGAGTCTTTTTGCATAGAATCTTCTTCGCGTATTTTGTTAGGTTTGAGGGGGTTGGGATAATGCGTAGATTTCTCTGGTGCACACAGGAGAACATTTAATTAACCTGCAATGGCGTCCAAAGTCATTGTAACGTGAAAAGCGTTTTAATGCATCTTTAAACAAAATATATCATTATGGAGCTGAAGAATGGAACGTCAATTTGGATGAAAAAGACAGGCGGTGAAAGATAAATATCTGGAATCTTTAAAGCGACGGGTAATGGTCTTCGACAACAATCTTTCGCCCGTCGAGCCGAAATCAAGGTGAGCTGTATTTCTAATATTTTGCCAAGCCAAGTGTGGTGTTATGTACAACACTGAAACCAAATGGAAAATTCTCTGGTAACTTATGGGTTCAACAAAGACAGAGAAGGAATCGAACACCTTAAGTGGATCCGTGGTCTCTGTTGTCTGGCTATTTGTATTATTTGTACTCAACTCTACACAGTCTTCCGGTAACAATTGGAAATTTCATTGACTCTTGTTAACCTTCAATGGCGTCGAAAGTGATTGTAACGCGAATGGCGTTTTATTGGGCCTTTAAACAAAATATACCCTCATGGAGCTCAAGAATGGAACGTCAATTGGATGAACAAGACAGGCGGTGAAAGATAAAGATCTGGAATCTTTAAAGCGACGAGTAATGGTCTTCGAAAACAATTTCGTTTTTCGCCGTTGGATATCAAGTGAGCTTTGTTTCTAATATTTTACTAACTTGGTATTATATACAACACTGAAATCAAATGGCAATTTTTTTTATGGATTTAACAAATATTGAAGGAATCGAATGCCTTGAATGCATCACAGTGTTTACTGAAGTCGCATCTAAGTTGTCTGGCAATTTACATTTATTTTGTACTCAACTCTGCACAGTCTTAAGGTTAAAGAAATAAAAAAAAAATGGTAATGTGACAGTGAAGAATTATTTGAAAGAAAGCTTGTTGTCTTTTTTGTGCTTCATTATTTATGGTCAAGGTTCTTCCAAACAGGGTCTGATGTGAACTGTCACCAGAGACCGTGAGACGGAAAACACCTTGAGAAGTCTGTGTTACAATTTTCTGGCTACTTATAGTTTTGTTTATCTATACTCAACTCTGCACAGTCTTCAGGTAAAAAGCAATTTGAAATTCGACTAATTCTTGTCAGTCAAGAATTATTTGAAAGAAAGCTTGTTGTCCATTTTTTGCTTCATTATTGAAAGAAATGGTTCTTCAGTGAAGGGATTGATCAACATTGTTCCAGGTAAGAGTCCGGTCACAGGTCAATAACCCTACGCGGATAACGCGGCAAAAAGAGATTATCTTAGATCCTCTTTGACGACAGTTGAGTCGAAGTACCCAAACAGTGTAACAATCTTGGCAGGTGATTTTAACAAACTTGACTTTACATCAACCGCAAAATCCTTCCAGCTAAAGCCCATTATAGACTTTCCAACAAGGGGTGCAAATACTCTAGACCAGATTTTTACCAACATAGCCGAGTATTACTCTTCTCCTCTTAGTGCGCCTCCATTCGGTTTGTCGGATCATCTTACGGTGACGGTGAGCCCTGGGATTCGTGAGAAGCTTTCAAAACCCAAACTAAAGGTCATTAAAACTAGGGATAAGCGGCCTAGCAAAATAGCAAGTGTCGGCCGTTTTCTGCTGCAGGTGCCTTGGTCCGACCTGTTCCTCCCCGATCAGTCGTGCGAGGATAAGTTGAGTATCCTAACAGAGATAGTCAACTATGGGCTTGATACTATTATGCCTGAACGCTCCGTAAGGGTACACGAAACTGATCGTCCTTGGATGAACTCTCAGTTGAAAGCTCTTATTGCTCGTCGACAAAAAGCGTTAGCAACGAACAATGTGCCACTGTTCAAGATATTACGAAATAAGGTCAATCGCGAACGGAAGCGTTGCCGCAGGATTTACTATGAGAATAAAGTTAAAGGCCTGCGTGACACCAAACCACGTGATTGGTGGCGAGAAGCAAAACAGCTTTGTGGTACTGCTAAGGCAACTGGTCGTGATCTGAAAACCACATCCATCCAAATTTGGTGTTTGACGACAATGTTCTGAGCGAAAATATAAATGAGGCGTTTGTTAGCGTAATGCAAGGATATTCACCCCTATCAGAGAATATCCTGGTGGCCTCGGAGGACGATGAGCCTTTATCTGTCACAGAAGCAACTGTTGCAGAGAAAACTGAGGGCGGTGAGCACTTCACGTGCTGGGGGACCAGACAATCTTCCCAACTGGGTTTTGAAAGAATACGCAGATATCCTAGCCTTTCCGATCGCCGATATTTTAAACACCTCTTTCCTGGAATGCAGAGTTCCTCGTGTGTGGAAACTTGCTGATGTTCCACCTCTACCCAAGGTCCCTACGATCTCTGACTTTATTAAAGATCTAAGGCCAATTTCCCTGACGTCCACTCTGTCAAAGGTTGCTGAAGGCATCGTCATCGAAAAGAAATTGAAACCAACAATATTGTCATCTATTGACCCTGGTCAATTTGGTTTCATCCCAGGATCTTCAACCACCTTTGCTCTTATATCGATGCTCTACCACTGGCTGCGTGCTACGGACGGGAATGGCTCAACTGTTAGAACTGTTCTCCTAGACTATAGGAAAGCATTTGATTTGGTAGATCACACTTGTTCAGCCTTGGGGTTAAGCCAACTACCGTCAATTGGATCATTGACTTCCTAAGGAATAGGCAACAAAGGGTCAAACTTAACAACAACTGCTATTCCAGCTGGCTAAATGTTCCTGCCGGAGTTCCTCAAGGCACGCGTTTAGGCCCTTGGCTGTTTTTGGTAATTATTAACGACCTAAAGTTACCGGGGGAGTCGTTCTCCATGTGGAAATTTGCAGACGACACGACTGTTTCGGAGGTGGTGCCAAGTTCTGGGGAAAGTTCTTTACAGGAAGCTGTCAATCACATTTCCAGCTGGTCTCACAGTAATCTCTTCCAATTAAACCCGACCAAGTGCAAAGAGTTAGTTGTTTCTTTTAAGAAAACGCCACCATCCTATGGCCCGATTAAGATATACGGCGTGCAGTTTGAGAGGGTATCTTCTGCTAAAGTCCTAGGGGTTACGAGCAGTAATGACTTGAAATGGAACGATCACGAGGATACTATCATCTCAAAAGCCGCACGTCGATTGTATCTTTTGAGTCAGCTAAAGAGAGCCGGCATAAGTCCCGATGACCTGTTAGCTTTTTATTATTATAGTGTCATTAGATCAGCCCTAGAATTTTCATGTCAGCTATTCCATCGTAGTCTCCCGAAATATTTGTCTGATGACATCGAACGTATTCAGAGGCGCGCCATGCGAATAATCTTTCATAGTTTATCGTACTGTGAGGCGATTGATAAGGCCAGAATTCCAACACTTTCAGAGAGACGTGAGTCATTATCTATTAAATTATTTGAAGATATTTTAGGTAATGAACACCACAAACTGGCTAACCTGCTACCTCCTATGGCCAGTTCCCACGCTCGGCGTTTGAGAAATAAGAGACGTTTTATATATATATATATATGATTTATATATATATATATGTATATATATATATATATATATATATGGAACATACGGAAGCTAAAAGGGGCATCTTTGTTTGTTTTTCGAAATTAAGAGAATTTCAGACTGAAATTGGAGTTTTTGTGGGGAATATACGCTAATTTCTAAGGACACTGAAGACTCGCTGAGCTCCACATTTCAAAACCACGTTTTAATGTTTACTTCTTAGAAACGTTCTCCGCAATACAATAAAAACGAAACAGAACATAGCCACAGTTCCATGATAGTAGTCACACAACGTTCTCATTTGCTTGTTTTCGCAAAAATGTTTTCAATGTTGTGTTTTTTTATCGTGCGATTGGCTTCGATCCCTTGACGTCCGAATAGAATTGACTAGCAAGTTCCCGTGCGACTCTGGCTTTACTACAAACCGTTTTTAGTAAAGACAGACAACAACATGATATCAACAAGAACAAACAAGTATATGAGAACGTTGCGTTACTGCGTGACGATCATTGTGGAACTGCGATTCTGATTTTTTTTTTCCTCAAGAAGTAAACATTCTCGAGGGTCCTGCTCCTTTTGGTAAAAATTTATTTGCGGGCTTCATTTGCATTGATCACATTGCTGGCCTTGTCGTAGAGAACTACAGTAAATCGCTCCAGAAGTTTGAAGATGGAAACATCCTTGTCCAGCTGGTAATAAGGGTGATCTTGCAGGAACTTAAATGCCTCGATCACGTCAGGGAATGACTTCCATGTGTCCCAGGCGGACTTCTTACCCTTGCCAAACAAACAGGAGGTCGTGTCGCATCCACTGAATGAATGAAACATAGGGAGTTCCCGACACGTTTCAGGGCCAAGAAATGCGCAGGTGGCATTCACATTGATGTATTGGACATATTTCCCCATGCCCAAACAAATCCAGATGGCTGTAGACGGATACAAAGCGTTCAAGTCATGAAAAATCCTTATCATTATGACAACAACATCCGCATGGACTGTGGGGACAAAAACCTGACTGCATCCTTTGTTCAGCGCATGTTGAACATGTACAGAAATTCTTGTGTCGGCTTCCTCGTGGTCACACGTCTGTATATCGGTAGAACCTCTGCTTGAGACTACAGATTCGTCTGAGGTGATGTTTACTTCCTTGTTCTCGGGAAACTGGAAGTTTGAAACTCTGCTTTTCAGGAGGGCAAAGAGTTCTTTCTTGTTGGTATTGTCTTGAAGAAATGCTTTCCAGTTTGGAGGAATCTTGGTGTCACCTGTTACCTTTCTTCTCGGACCTTTACCTATCTTCTCTCTTTTTGAATCCTTGACACTGTTCGCCTTATACGTATCCCAAACAATGTCCACTCGTTTACTTGATTGGACATGATTCAGAATGAATGGGATAAAGACGTTTTCAGCATAGCTATCAAAGGTGGAAACAGTTGTGTATGGACGGTCGTGAACAACAGCTGCTCCATCAAAGATCTTACAATCGTAGAGTGGGGGTGTATCCAGCTGCTTTGTACTGGCAGGCTTAACACATGTCAAGAGGTCTGACTTCTTTCCGAATCTTAGGTCTCGGAGAGAGATGGTGGGTAGGGCTGGTTTTCGTGCATAAAAAGTTCGTCTAGGTATCCGCTTCGATGCTGGGTGGCAATGTACAAACGGCCTGAAAAGGTTGCAATCGCTTCTCAGTGCGCTTACTTTCTGCTTTGACTTTGTTTTTGGCTTAGGCATTTCTCGTTTAAACAGGGGCATTGAATTTTTCTTGATGGTATCATGAATCGATACAGTTCTATCTTCGATCACTGCCTTTAAAAAATTCTTGTACTGATTCTGGCCCACACTCTCGATAGACTTCGATGCATTTACAACCTCTTCTGATGTGCAATCTCCAGTTGCAATGTTCACAAACTCTTCCAAGTCTCCTTGAAACGGATTTCCTAATGCTTTCATCGCGTCTGCCAGTTTTAGTACCTGCGCCTGGTATGTCTTCTGTGCAGAAATGCTACTTTCATGGTGGTGGACGACTGGTCAGCATTGGGGTGATTTTCAGCCAGGTACTGAGCCTGAAACTCTCCCAGAAAGCGAGCAAATTCCGGACCAGGGATCATCCATCTTTGAAATGCTGTTGGGCTTTCGGTTAAGCCCACTGCACCACCAGAACCTTTCACGATGGCGTTGTTTTGCTCGTGAGCTTGATCAATTCGTATCATGGAAAATGGCTTCTTTGTCTTAGCTACAACCTAGTATTTCTGCACGTCTTCTTTGACTGCTGGTGACAAGGATTTCATGTCCCTGATGTGCACTGGAAGCCATCGTGCATAATTAGTATGATCCAAGGAGTGAAACCATGGAACGAGGGCGTCAAGTTTTTCAACATAGAGTAGAAAATTTCCTTCACGAAGGGATCTAATGAAAATGAGTATGAGGACTTCCAACCTGAGAATCATGTCCCAAAAATGAAAAGTGGAGCTCTTTTCACTTGTGGAGGACTTCCACTGCTCAAAAGATTCTTCATCATACACAAGGCCGGGACTCTGTAGAAATGCCTCCCTTTGGAGCTTATGGAGAGCTAAAACAGTTACTTGGTGAGCATGCCTTGTTCTTGTTAAATGGTTCACTTTTAAGAATGACTCTGCTGTACCAGAAGATGCAATCCCAACTTCTGCCAATGATGATGTCTATCCTGAATCTTCCAGGAGGTCACCGCAAACACTCCATAGAGCCATTTCGATATGCAGTCCGCCAAACTCTCCATGGACAAGGGCCAGTTCCATTGAACAAATTTTGCAATTGCAAACAAAGGCTGGTCAATTGCAGTGATAGGAATTTGCCCTGGATTTAGGTACGCCGTTGCCTTTCGTTGCATCTCCATTCCATGTTTGACCATTGCCAATAAAACAGGGGCAGCAGTCCAGAAATTATTGACGACATAGGCGGTGGCCTGTTCATGGATCCGTGGTAGCCTGACCAAGTAATTGTTGGATTGCGTTCAGCGCTCTTGATGGAGGCAGAAATAAATGATAACACATTAACACAAAATACGCGCCATGCTTTCTTGTTGGATGAAGTAAGCCACATCCGGGGTCTTTTATTTTTAGAAGTCACAGGACACCCAGTGTAGAGTAACATGAGATCACTCCTAACAGTAATGATGTCATTACTTCCAACTTCCTTGTCTACAGTAGCAAGTGCATGCTGAGCCCAACAATCTTCCTGTGCCACTGCTTCCTGTAAGTTTCCGGGAAAAGCTTCTGTATACGCCGCTTTTGATACAGCGAGATCCGTTGTTTTAACGCCAACTGCAGGAACGGTTGTACAGCTCTCTGGAAGCTGTATATTCCTTTCCGATCCTTGAGGAAGTGTTATTGGAGGCCTTTACTGAAAGCCAGCTACCGAGCTGCTTGGGAACTGAAAGAGACTAATCCTTGTACCGTGATAGGATCCCTGTGCTGTAGTTGAAGAAAGATTGTAATCTATATTATCAAGGGCTCCAACAGTAAAAAGACCACAGTCCAAGTTTAGGGGACAAACCACTCCATCTTGTTAAAACCGACTGCATACAAAAGTGCCTAAACCACTCATCAAATCATCCACTCTGTCGTACGAGACGCTTATCCCCAGTTGATAGAGCTGGTTTATGATCTTCTTGCTTCTGGTATTTACGTGTATACTCAGGCCAACGTAAAGTGGCAATGGGGGCACCCTTTCCAGTGAATGTCGGTTGCTGGAAATTGAAGAGGATTTTTTCTTGGAGTTGAAAACAATTAGTTGTGATATTGTCAGTGTTGCTTGTGACTCTATTGCGCTTCCTTGTGCTATATTGGACCCGTTCAACAGCATTGATATTAACACCTTTAGAGAAGAGAGAACTGATGCATTTTGGCAATTACTGGGGAAACTCCCATCAAAGTGGAATCCAGGTTCGTTAAACAATTCGTATCTCACAATCCTTGCTGCTCTCGCCAAAATTAGAGCGTCGGATTCATAATCATGTTTCCATAACTCTTCCCTAAGCAAGGACGCCATTCCTTTATTGAAAACTAGCAGAACATTCTTCCCGTCGCTTTGTTCCTGAAGTTTGCCAGGGAATTGCTTTAGGATGAGCATTTTAGACGGGTCTTGTTAACTTCTTTCTCACTTCCAAAATCTTGTAGCTGGTTCATGTAGAGTTGATGTAGTTCTGTCAGGGTCAATATGTACTTTCCATCGTCTACGCAGCTCGCCATGCATGAATGAAATTAACTCTACGAAAGCCCTAGCCTCATTCTTCTTATCTTCCTCACCTGACTGGCAATCTTGACTTTGAGGAAGAAATGCCCTGTGACGATTAGTTAGATTTGTCTTACACTTTTTTGTGGTATTTTGCCTCGATTGCGATCATATCTCTTAACAAAGCTGAATCTTGGAGGTCGGTGGCCATTTTTTGCACTTTTTCATCAACTTCTAGTGTCAACCTCGTGAAGGTCGCCACTTTCCTCGCAAAATAAACAAAACGCCTTGCTCAAAAACTGCCTCTTAACTCTGGTCGAAGTTTTGTCTTGATTAACATCACTTTTCCTTTTGTTTCTTGCAAGTTCAATTTTTGAAATGGAAAACTTCAAATGACAAGATTTATGCCAGGATGTTCGAGATTCTGCTAACAATTCAGCCGTAACTTCTAGCCCAAGCATCAATTTCCTTAAATTGTTTTACGTTCTGCAGAAAAGCCGTGTACACTTGTTCACAATCTTTGTGAGGACTATCTACAGGGCATTTCGATGGGTCTCCTTTACGGCTACCACAAATAATGCATGCAGAAGAGTTGTTCTGATAACACAACTTATCACCTAGATTATCTCTCTCCCTGTAATGTCGGCAATACCTTCCAACTCAAATGGACCCATCGGATGACCGTTTTTTATTTGTTGTCCAAATTGTGCACGTCTAAAGCAACAGGTTTAGACAAAATATCAGCTAAACTATCTCACTTATGTGCTGAATTAATTGCGGAATGTTTATGCGCAATTTTCAACTGCACTATCTCAACAGATATTTTTCTCGATGACAGGAAATGCGCAAAATTAATACCGCTTTTTAAAAAAGGAGAGCGTAGAGACGTAAAAAACTACCGCCCGATATCAATCATACCTGTCGTCACAAACGTTTTCGAGAGGATTGTGTATAATCTGGTTTGTAATTTTTTAGTTAAAAATAATTTTCTTCCCAATGGTCAATCCGGTCTCCGGAATCCTCACTCCACAGCTACTGCTCTTCTGGAGGCCATTAAGAATTGGGCCTATAATATTGATCGTGGCTATGTGAATGCAGTGGCTTTTCTAGAACTCACGAAAGCAACGGTGGGAGAACTCGCCTTCCACCTATGTGGCCCGGGTTCGATTCCTGCTCCCGGCGTCATACGTGGGTTGAGTTTCTTGTTGGTTCTCTCCTTGCTCCGAGAGGTTTTTCTCAAGTTACTCCGGTTTTCTCCTCTCCTCAAAAACCAACACTGCCAAATTCCAATTCGATCTGGAATGCATGGACACATGAACGAGCTCCTGAGCGCTCTTAAGGTGTTCCGTAGGTAAACAAATTCCATTTCCATTTCCCAAGAATTTGACACCGTAGATCATACGATCCTGCTGTCAAAACGTGGCACACATGACATTGGGAAAGCCGCATGTAATTAATTTGGATCTTATCTAAGTGATCGAAATCAAAAATGGTACGTAAATGGCCATGTTTCTAATAACCTTGTACTACTCTGTGGTTTTCCACGGGGGACTATACTGGGTCCTCTGTTGTTTCTCATTTACATAAATGATTTACCAAACTTCCCTGGGCATTCCCGTCCTCGTATGTTTGCTGAAGATACTCACTTCCCGGGGGGGGACTCCCATATGAAAACAGACGGGGATGCTCGTCGGAAATTTTGAATTTAACCCCTAAAGGAGACCAATCTAGGCGTGGCTTAAGCAAATTTTGACCCCTAAAAGAGACCGTTTAAAAAGACAAAAATACGACACGCAATGAGTTTTAATGATAAAAAGGCATAATCATCGAATGCTTTTATCTAAAAAGAAAATTTAAAAGGAAATTTGACTTCTGTTTCTCTTCGCGTAATTCTGTGTTACTTCACAGAACACTAAACGAGACCTTGGTGGCATAAAATTGGCGTTTTGCCCGGAACACCCTAAGCGAGACCAAAATCCAAAATTTACACCCCTTCATATGGGAGTCCCCCCCCCCCCCCCGGGACTCACTTAACGTTTGTAAGTTCAAACATAGATGACATCGCCTATTCTTGGTTTCTACGTGACGTCATCAAAATTAAAAAATAAGGATTTGTCAATCGTTTTTAGATTTTAGTTTAGTTAGTTATTAGAACAGCCTAAGACTTATCTTTTTCACAAATCTTCAGTTTGATAGGGTTTTGCGTGTCGTGATAAGGCAAGGTTGATTTTGTAAGCTTTTGCGTGACATAATATTAAAAGGGCGGCTGAGAATGCTGTCACGTAGGTTATAAAGTGACTTATCCGCTGCGATTTTGGAATCCGGACAGTCCTTGTATGGGACAAAGTACTCATATAGATGTTTATGAGCCCTCAGAAGACGACTACAGGTTCTTTATATCAACCCTCGAGGACATATGTTTTTGTTAGCTTCCGACCGCCATATTTGTGCCCCACAGAGGGACACAAACATGGCGTCTACATACAAAGCCTTATAAATTTGAGAAAAACATTTCTTCGAATATCTCCAGCACGAAACATCGCACAGACCTGAACCTTTGCGAGACTGTTTGAATATTCATCTTCTTTTATCTCTTTGAAAACCTGCAATTATTTAAATCAAGACCTTGCAAGCGTAAGTAAATGGCTGATAGCCAAATTCACTCTAAATCAAAATAAGACTGAGTTTGTCATGTTAATTGGCTCAAGATAGAGACAATCGATAGGGTCCCCATTCCGCAGGTCATCAGACAAAATTATTTGGTGTTCACATTGACCAAAATCTAACATGGAATGTGCACATCAAAGAGATAACGAAACAGATGGCCTCCTGTATTGGAGCCTTGAAACGTACAAGACATCTTGTCCCCACTTCAACTTTAGTTACTACCTTTAACTCCCTGGGCCAACCATATTTCAACTACTGCTGTGTCGCCTGGGACAATTGCGACGTAACGCTTGCTACTAAGCTTCAAAAGCTACAAAATCGAGCGGCAAGGGTCCTAATCGTCTCTAGCTATGACGCTGATGCCGATTGTTTACTTGAACGTCTTGATTAGAAAAAACTCGAACTCGAACTCGAACTCAACGCAAATTATATAAAGCTGTCACTGTGTACAAATCATTGAATGGCCTTACTCCAGACTCCGTGGGAGCACTGTTCCCTGGCCTTGACAGTGTAGCCAACTATTCTTTGAGCGACACCGTGGGCAAACTGGCTATTCCAAATCCCCGCACAAACTATCTAAAAAGTAGTTTTAGCTACAGCGTGCGGTGCTTTGGAATAGTCTACCGGTCTGGCTGCGGCAAGCTAATTCTCGTAGGCAATTTAGGCCTGGTTGCCGTAAAACGTTTAGTTAATTTGTCATTAATTAATTAATTACTTAATGATATAGCACCGCTCTCTGGAAAGCAGGTTTTGCATTGTTATCTTCGATAATTAGTACTATCAATAGCTTGTAGTCAAGAGTTTCAGATTTTAAATTTGTATTGTTATCCATTTATTACAATATTGTGTTTAGCATCCTGATGAGACTTCCGTGAGTAAATAAATAAATTAATTTGATTAAATAAAAAATATTCAGCTCCCAGCAACTCGGTCAGGATTTGCGCCCGAAAATATTGTAATCGTTAAAGGAATAAACGAGTTAAAATCATCTTTCTATGCTATATTATCTCACTGTTAGTTAGAATATACTAGCCATATCGTGGCTCGGTAAATATCCATCACCAACCACCTTCACTGCCGTGAACAGTTTATTAAATAGTATATACCTCATAAGTGAATAGTACTCTCCGTGTCCGCTGATTGGCTAACTCGGAGGTGGTTATCCAAGTACTATTCACTTCCGCTTCCGTGAATAATTATCAATTATTAGTTATAATGCTAAATACTTGGTTACATTTACACTTTCCAGTCCCGTTTACTTGTGGCTGTTTCCGCTTACGTAACGTCATACACCACAAGCCTTTTTGGGCGATAAACGCCGGGCCAAGCTCATGAGAACAAACCACACAAATTACGTCACAATCATCACGTTGAACTGCTGACGTCGCGAACTGGGAATTGACCTCTATTCTTTCGCCCAAAATTGGTATTCCTCCAGTTTAAAATACAAACTAACTGTGTGAAAATAATAACTTAGCTAATTTAATTTTCTATTCTATTCCGGCTCGTGTTTTCTTAACGTTTTCAGACCAATAATTCGGGCCAACTTTTCAAGCTGCTAATTCCGGCGATAATTCATTTTTCCTTTTATTCCGCATTCATTCAAAAAGTGGTTGGTTGTTAATCATAGTTCACTAATTTGATTCAAAATTCTTTCACGTTTCTTTAGATTTTTCAGGCCAACAATGATTCCTTTATCACAACACCCTGGAGAAACCGTTCGTTACTCCCTTCATTCGCATAAACCCCAGGACTTGCGAAAACGCCATTTGTATGGGGTTGGAGGTATTTGGCTGCGATGGCTTCGTTCCCAGTGTCTTTATATCTCCCAACCCCACCAAAATGAAAGACCCTGGGAACCAGGATGCTTAAACCTAACTTTTCCGTTACAAGGCATTTTGAAGTCGAGGACACTAATCAGAAAGGGGCAAAGTCACCATGAAATTGTTACCATATGGCATATTCTTAAATTTCAGTGTAAACTGGTCAGTTTGAGAATATCTTCTCTACAGATACCAGCAAGTGGGCAGGTTCAAACAACACAGGAAAATTAAGAAAAAGAACTGTTTAAGTCTATAAACGATCAGTACTTCGTCAAGAGCGCAAACACATCAGAAATTGATTAACTTTGGAGTAGTGTTGAATCTCTCGTTATCTTCCTTGTTATTTGTTAATAGTCGACATACATAAATTTGGAGCGCGATTTTTATTATGTGAATATGCGTACGTATCTTAGAGGTCTATGGTTGTGTACTTCGTGCTCAGAAGAAAACGTGTTGTGGAAGAGGTCTTTGTCCTAACTCTCCAATCACGTTTTTCAGAGCCATCCCCGCTTGACATCAATAAGGTGTTAAGGAAGGCTTTCATCGAAAGGGTTGTAGCTTAGGCTTAAACGAACTCTGTAATAAGCTTTCAATTTCACAAATGTGAAACTCGTATTTCAATAACCTCCTCTTCCAATAAAATTAAATCTTACAGGGACATATATTGTCCACAACCCTACTTTAAGCCACCCAACACCTTAAACCCCAACCAAGGAAACAACAGAGACCACTTAAGTAGACAAACATATTCACATGAGACCTTTATTTCCATTTTTTCCATTTCTTTTAAACTTACCTTTAAAGGTTCGCAGCACTTGTATGTCATTATAAAGATGAAATAATCACTAACGCTACCATACTGCATCTGCACATTACATGCATGCTGATCATCAAACATATTGTTAAGTACAAAGGGTAAATATTTGCTTATGAACACTACAATATACAAAACGGAAAAACTGAAACTTACAACGTTGTATTTACAATTTGCTGTCATGCAAGCAATTATTCCAAAAATGTTGAATGTAAACGATAAAGAAGTTGTTCTTAAAGTGAATTGCATTATTTTCTTAATGAAATAAAACCCGTAGTAAGACAACTACTAAGGAAAACATTAAAATCAGCCATGGCTCAGTTCATGTTAACAATACCAGAACTCACTGGGCAATATAATTCATCCTGCTAAGAATACATCTTTTCTTAGAGGTAGAATTCTTGGAAGAAGATGAATTTCAATGCAAAAGAAAAAAAAAGAAAAAAAATCAGTTATTCCTTCTCTTCCCTTTTACAGAAATCAATCCCAGGAAAAAAGCGGTACAATATTCATTATACAAGTCAAATGCTTGAAAATTACAGAAACAGTTCAACAGATTACAAGCAAATCAGACAAAAAAAGGGTTCATGAAATCTTAAAATCAAACTTCCTTTAGGTGATTGTTACGTGACTTTTAGTAAGTGTCTGCAAAAGTTTTATCAAACATTTGAATGCGATTATTCTTTAAGTCAGATACAACAATTTGGCAATTACTGAGGAACGCTACTGATAATGGATTCTTAAACTCTCCTAAGTTGCTGCCCTCTTTTCCAAACTTACCAACAAACTTTCCATTCAGTTCAAAGACTTGAACTCTATGATTCCATTCATCACAGACAAGTACATGACCTGATTTAGTCACCGACAAAAAACAGGGATTTTTGAACTCTCCATTCCCCGTCCCTTCTTTGCCAAACTTAGACTTATAACCTCCCTCGAGGTTAAATACTTTCACACTGTTATCACCACAGTCTGACACAATGAGATAATCACCAGACTGAACACAATGAACAGGATCACTAAGAGAACTGGGTCCACCTATCTTTCTTAGAAACTTTCCATAAGGGGAAAAGATCTTAATGAATTTGTTACATTTATCAACCACAATAATATTGCCATTGGAATCCAGTGATAAACCCCAAGGACACTTTAGCTTGCTATCTAGGCTTCCTTCTCCACCAAACATACTCAAATACCTTCCCTCCTCATTAAAAATTTGGATTCGATGGTTCCAGTTGTCTGCAACATAGATATTTCCATCTTTACCAAAAGCTATTCCCCTAGGGTATTGAAACTGTCCCTCGCCGCTACCCTGTCGACCAAAGGATCTCAGAAAATAACCCAATCTGCAGTCGAATATCTGCACCTTATGATCGGAAGTGACTGCGATTTCATCCCTGGAATTTATTGCTAGCCCCCAAGGATTCATAAACATTCCGTCATTCGAGCCTGGTTTTCCAAAAGATAAAAAAGGTTTGATATTGAAAGATTTAAATAAAACGGAAAAAAAAGGGCTACCGCAAATATGTTGCCCGTTTACCAAAACTGACAAATTGCATTTGCCTACAAATGTAGAGGAATACCTGATTTTGTAGGTCCCGTTTTTCTTATAATCATCAACAAGAAATGTGGTTATGCATTCTTGCCCTTGCTCGTCTCTCAACTCTACCGTTATATTGTCATTCTTATTATAACATTCTTCTCCAGCCGCATTCATTGTCGTTAAATGGAATTGAGCTTCACGCCCAACACTCCCTTCATAAAGTCCTTTGCCTATGGCATAAGATTGGCCTGCATTAGTTGTGCTGCGAAATTTCAAAAGGCCAATGCCTCCGCCGTTGATTGTCTCCAGGATCTTGTTATTTTCCTCGAAAACTAATTCAAAGAGGCTTGCAGGGTCGCGCTCAACTAACTCCAATTGTCCCACCCGTTCTAGAATGGTTTGCAATGGCTTCTTTAACTGATCCACATCGGTGTCTGTGCTTTGTGTTAAGAGTTTCTCAGCTTTTTCCGGCGCTGATTCGAACTCCTCCATTTCCTGCTGAATCGCTGTTTTTTTAGTTGTTAGACTTTCCAGCGATTTCTTGGTTTCGTTTTCCACTGCTGCCTTCATCTTTTGCCTTTCCTCTTGAAGTCTCCTCATTAAGTTATCAACAAAGACATCGACGTCTCTTAGCATGTCTTCGCTTCGTGGAACAAGCTGATCGTAGTCCTCGTCAATTTGAGTGACCATCTTCACCATTGCCTGAAAG
>NC_090875.1:31724609-31739609 GCF_036669935.1 Montipora foliosa
CAGCTAGGAAATGGGCATTTTGAGCAGTGATATACCAAGATGTGCTCCTGTATTTTCGCTGGATTCACCTCAACTTCATGTGCGTGTCATGAAGGTTGTTTAAAATGACACCAACTGTGATGCTGAATTCTCTTTATTTTCAGTCAAAGGAATGATGCTGATGGCGGTCAATCTTCTCTGTATGAAACAGATGAAGAGGAAAGTGACAACGTAAGCGCGTGATTTGTTTCGTGGTGGATTTCTTGCGTATTCTTGCGGTTGGACCAAAAAATCATGAAGCAAAGAGTAATGCACTAAGTAACGGTTTTATCATCCGGCAAATAGCAAGTCTTCTGATGGTAATATATTTGTGAGCAATACAGGGAAGCCAAACTATAGAGACGTTTCTTCGCCTTTCCTGATTCGACGTTATTTTGACTATTTAAGTATGTGCTTGCAAAGATAAAACTGAAAAACAGACGTTTTGGCGTCCTCATGACGCCATTTTCAAGGATAAATAACAAATTTACGCGATGTGAATACTTATAACAGTTTCAAGTCTCTATTTATTTATATTTCTTATCATTTAAACAGGAACCTGAGTTGTGTTTCTCCAATCCTCAACAACTTCTCGAAATCTTCGCCGAAATTGAAGAGCAAAATTTGTCTCTCATTGAGAACACCCAGGAAACCGAAGAAGCGCTAGAAGAACTGTGACAAACCATAAAACAGACACAAGAGAGAATGTGAGTATAATACCACAGTCTGCGGTCTCACGAGGACGGGGCGGTCACTCTGTCATCCGCCAGAAAGAGGTCCCGTTCCATGACGAAATCCAATGACGTTCCAAGTTGAGGCTTGAATTTGAATAGCACTCTTCTCAATTGGCGTCACGATCTAGCGCCCAAAGCATTGTGGCATTGATGTGCGGAGAAAGCAGAAATTAGCAAGTGCTCTTGGAACCCAAAAAGAAAATTCGGGATAACCACGCATTTTTGAGAGATAATTGAGCTTCAGTTTGGAAAAGAACGCCATACATTTTCACAAATATTGATTAATTATCTTTGAAAAATGTGTGGTTGCCCACAATTTTTTTATTTTTTTTTTTTTATTTCAATAACACTTATTAAGATCTGCTTTTCACGCGTAGTCAGTGAACAGCGCAAAAATACTTTTGAATTAGTAGGCACCGTCCTTAGTCCCACATATGACGAAGAGTCTGGGAATTGAATCCGTGTCACATTGGTGGGAGGCACAACATCAGCCCTGCACCCAGCGTAATAAATTGCACTTCCAAAATGGTAACAATATGGAAGCAAAGGAACTCAGAAGAGAACAGTCTAAGGACACATGCTTATGCCTTTCCTGTGATTGCGCTCCTATGGTTTTGGAATATGCTACCCTCTAGAATTTATGCTGTCGATTTGAACAGGTCTAAAAATATGGCTGTTCAAAAAGGCCTATGATATCTGAATTTTATTTTATTGTATTATTGTTATTAAATGAGGTTTTAAATTGTATTTTTTTACTTATTTAATTATTTATTAATTATTTATGTGAGGGGCAATGAGCATTGATATATAGCGCCATATAAATGTAAATGTAAATGCTTTGTTTAAGTGGAAGTGCACTTTAAGCTACAAAGCTAGTTCACAAGCGCCCCTCTCTTAATAATCTGAAAGAAAAAAAACTTAACCAAAAAAGTGATGATTAAGAACCCCAACTGGCAGGAAGCATCCAATAACATTTACTTGTATTGATAATGCTAAATAATGCAAATATCTACATGATTACATTTACATGTTTCAGTTCCCTTGACTTGTGGCTGTTTCCGCTTACGTGACGTCATACGCCAATTTTATTTTCTATTCCAGTTCGTATTTTCTTAACTCTTTAAGACCAATAATTCGAACCAACTTTTCAAATTGCTCGATAATTCATTCTTTCTTTTGTTCCGCATTCATTGAAAAAATGGTCATTTTTTAATCGTAGTTCGCAATTTGATTCTCAATTCGTCCACGTTTCTTGAGATTTCTCAGGCCAACAATGATTCCTTCACACTTCATCACAACACCCTGGAGAAACTGCTCGTTACTCGCTACATTCGCATAAACCCAAGGACTTGGGAAAACGCTATTTGTATGAGGTATTTGGCTACGATAGTGAGTTAAAAAATAAAAAAAAGAAAACAGCGTCGTCTAGAACAAGTAACAATTCTGAGAGGTCCATTGACAATGTGAAGTGGAATTGTGCGCTCTGTTAAAGAGAAAGTAGAGCTTAAGCACGCGCCGCTTTTGAGCCACGGACGGAAAGCGGAAGTGATCATTTCGCATACCCGGACAGCAGTCCCTCTAATCGACTCTCATGGAGAAAAGATACTCGCTAATATTAATGTGGTAGCTAGTGAACATCTCGCATACCTGGACAGCAGACCCTCTAATCGTCTCTCATAGAGAAAAGATACTCGCTAATATAAATGTGGTGGCGCCAAGACAAGTTACTCTGACCCAAACCAGTTTGAACGCTTCCAAGTGACGCTCTTATTAAAAGGATCAGCACCACAACGTTGTATCATGTATTAGCAATATTGTGGTACCAAATGAAGCAAGAATTATTGCTGAACAAGGTACAGTGAGTACTGTGACGTAACATGCCACCATGGCAACGGGCAATGCTCTCTCAGTATATTTGTTTTCGCAGCGTCGCTCTCTTTCGAAAAGTGTTAAATTTTCTGATGCAGGTGAGCGACCTTACACTGGAATTATAGGCATTGTGGAACTTTTCACCATGTTACAGGATGGCATGAGACTCGAGAAACCCCCGCACTGCTCTAAAGAACTGTAAGTTAATGGAACAGCCTGGCTTGATTTACGATGATCCCCGCTCTTCTTCTTTACATCCTACCAATAAGGTTTCACCGCGTTCCGTGGCCTCTGATTTCTGTTTTCATTTCATCGTCTGTAGGTACGACATTATGCTCCAGTGCTGGCAAGAGACTCCAGAGGATCGGCCAACTTTTAAAGATCTTCATTCAAAACTTCACTCAATCTTGAGTGAGTCCGCGGTACGGATATATTAATTTAAGGAATATTAACTTTCATTTATTCAAGCTACGCCCAGAAAGCTGTAAAACTTGGCGGAGAATTCTAGCTTTTTTATTAATTGTAGATTGGAAAACACGGCACCTTAGATAAGTGTTGAGTTTCAAAGGAGACTGGATCATTTCAAGAACTAGACTTTTGCATCACCAAAACCTTTAAAACGTTCAACGAACCAGATTTCAGACATTGTGGTTTTCCTCAACATCTGCTCCTTTGAATTGAGGATATCATCACATTTGTAGAAACCGCTGTTCAAAAAAATTAGCTGACTACATTACAATGATGATAATAATTACTCAAGTGTGGGCATGACTTTTTTTTTCCCGCAGGTCACTTATATCAATATTGCGTTCTTTGAGGAACAGAGAAATGAAACCGGTGAAAGACATCCCAGACAATGGTGTTTGAATCCAGCAAATGCTTTTCCAGCGGAGACGCAGTGATCCAAGAGTTATTTCGGCAGGCCACTTAATTAGGCCATACTTTTATATGTCGGAAAATACACGGCCAACTGTAAACCTTCGCTGTGGGGAAAGAAAACAAGCAATATGTTTTAATCAAGCGTCTAACAAATTTTAGCTATAGCGTTTTTGCTTTGACTGCAGAAATATAAGTCAGCACACCACTGTATGTTGGTTTGGTGTAAACTTCAGTTTCTAATTAATTAATTTCACTTATTAATACAATGACCATTCTCAGGTGTCTATAAAAGGTGACAATTGCTTAAGGACGGTGCCTGCTAATTCAAAGGTATTTTTACGCGGTTTACTGTATGTGCGGGAAAAGCAGATCTCAACAAGTGTTATTGAAATCCAAAAAGAAAATTGGGGCTAACCACGCATTTTCCGAAGATAATTAATGAACAATATTCGTAAAAAGCTTTCTTTTCCAAATTGAAGCTTAATTATCTCTGAAAAATGCGTTGGTACCCCCAATTTTCTTTTCGGATACCAAGAGCACTTGCTAAGTTCTGCTTTCTCCGCATAGTTTTGAACTGCGCAAAAATATCCCTGTATAAATTAGCAGCGCCGATAGGAAATCCGAGTACCTCGAGATGCGCAGAACGTACGAGCACTAACAATAGTAGGCGCCGTCTTTAAATTGTTCAGCTAAGTGCAAGGATCACTTCTCTCATCCGTTTATAACTCCGGATCGAGTGGTCTGGGGTCGGGTCCTGGCCGGGGACATTGTGTTGTGTTCTTGGGCAAGACACTTAATGCTCACGGTGTCTCTCTCCACCCAGGTGTACAAATGGGTACCGACGAATCTAATGCTGGGGGTAACCCTGCGATGGACTGGCATCCCATCCAGGGGGGAGTAGAAATACTTCTAGCCGCTTCATGCTACAGAAACCGGATATAAGCGCCGGCCTGATGGGCCTTCTAGGCTCGTAGCAGACTTTACCTTTACCTTAATTTCATTTCATACAATGCCCATGTGTTTTGTTTTTCGGGCAAAAGAAAAAAAGCTGGAACAATTCTATCTTAAAGAAGACGCTGCAGTATTTAATGAAATACTACTAATTACTTACTGTGGTTCTGTGTAAGTGGGCCGGAAGTGAAATAAAGAAAAGGTTTTTATCAACTGATCATGAGCTCATATGGTAAATTGACCACTGTAAAGAAATTTGAAAGCTGACGTCTCGACTGTTAGCCATTCGTCAGAGCTAACCCTTTTCTGTCTTTCACAAGTAGGATTACTTTTCATAATGAAAAAACAGTGATATTCTTTAATCATTCCTTTGGCAATATAACTTGTATAATACAAGATTCATAAACATTTGTCTCTCAGTAAGTAACTAAATTGCCATTAAACGTAACAATCATTATGGTATTATTTGTACTGTTACAATATTAATAAACTACAATTTATCTTTAAAAGAATATACTCATTTGCTTCTGCAAATGGCCTGTATGCAAGCTGAATGTAAAGGAGATTTCTTTGAAATAATCGAAACTAAGATTAGTAGCACTGCACCGGTTTAATGTTGTAGGAGAAATAAGTCATTGAACTTCTCCAAACTTGGTCACTACTCTAGCATAATGGTTTTCGATCTCAGTTATGTTTTCGTAGAAGCATATTGGGGTACAAGGATATCATTTTACATCAAGTCGATCTCTATCAAAGAGAGGACTGCCATTGGTTGTTGGGCATTTTCCAGATTTTCTGTGCATGAAATGGATGTGTTGACAACTTCTGGCCGATTTCTACATATTTTCTAGAAGCCACTTTCCGCAAGTTGCTGTTCGCTGTGAGAAATTCGACTGTGTGCTTAGGACAAGACTTAAAACACTTCTCGTATTGGAACTACTTTCTTGTTGTTTCCAGTGAAGGGTTTGCCGTTGCTGTAAACCCATTTTCTTAGAGTTATCATCTTTTGTTCCCTTTTGTTAATTGTTTCGACCTAAATCAATCCTTGTTTCCTGAAAGGCGGAGTTGCTTCTCTGTTTTTTCGTAAAAATCATCTTCTAAATAACGTTTTTTTTTTGTGAGTGGCCTTTCAATTCCTCTATTTCTCTGTAGAAATTGCTTTAATTTACGCAATTGCGTTGGCGTGACTCTGCCATATGTGGCTTCGGTGTCGTATTGCACATTTGTGTATAAATCAAACTTTTTACCGAGAGTGGCCTGGGGTAAATAAGAAAATATTCATTACAGAACGGTCTTGAGAAATAGGAAATATCTGTGAGTAGTCTTGAGTAGAGCGGGTGGGCATGCAGGGGGAAGAAGGGTGGGGTAGGATAGAGGTACTGACAAGGATTAGGGAGGGGTAGGTGAGTAGAAGGGAGGAAAAGATATCTAGTTCTTTTTTAGAAGTTGATAAAAAATAAAACCAGTTTTAAAAAAAATACAATCTAAGAACAAAATTAAACCACAATACACACACACACACACGTCACTCTTTACCTTGTTTGCCCTTTTTTATTAATTTAGCGCATTTTCGAGGATTGCGGCTGCATTTGCAGCCTTCAGGTTTACAGTTTGATGCAAGGAAGCAAAAATTTGCTTTTCTAGCAAATTCTAGGAGTGGATGAGGCATTCATTTGATGACACAGGGTTAGATGATTTTACAATCATGTAAATTTATAACAAGACGCTTGGGGACGTATACAAGGATGCACTATTCGGGATGTTCTGATTGTGAGAAATGAATTGCTGTAACAGTTTCATGTTAAAGGTTAATGCTTGTAATTGACATTATCATCAGACAAGCGATATGACAAGCAAACATTTTGAGCGGACGAACAGAATAGTAATTATTGTTTATGGCAGTAAGACTCACTAAAGATAAGTGTGCTCGTTCTAAAGAGTTTGTTTCACTTTAGCTATTTCAGCAGTCAAATCGTCTGTTAGCATCCTAATTTAATGAATGGCCATGGCTAAAAAATGTCTCGTGCTTAAGCTCCCTGATAATTGGAGAAAAGGATAGTATGTTTTAACTAACTTTCCAGTGTCTTTATCTCCCAACCCTACTAAGGTGAAAGTCTCTGGGAACCAGGATGCTGAAATCTACCTTTTGCATAATGACACATTTTGAGGTCAAGGACACTAATCAGAAAGTGGCGAAGTCAAAATGAAATTGTTACCGTATACGCTTGGTGCTCAGAGGAAAACGTGTTGTGGAAGAGGTCCTTGTATTAACTCTCCAGTCAAGGTTTCCAGAACCATTCCAGCTTGACCTCAATTAGTTGTTAAGGAAGGCTTTGATCGAAAGGGTTGAAGTTGGTGAAAGGAAGAGGTTTCCAATTGTGATGTACAAGTACAAGGAAGGGTTACGTTTTTGGAAACGGTGGGCGTGTAGCACATATTTCAACAGACTTAACTGATTAGAGTGTAATGTGAAGTGCTGCTTTTGACCAGGGTGGGAATTGAACCCACGACCTTCGGATTAGGACACATTTTTTGGCGCGCGGAGCCACGCTATGATAAGTTCTCAATTTCACAAATGTGAAACGTTTATTTCAATAACCTCCGCTTGCAATCAAATAAAACCATACAGAAACATATATTGTCAAGTCACCCCCCACCCCCCTCTTCCCCCCAATCACACAACCCAACCCAACCCTACTTTATGTCACCCTACATCTTAAAGCCCACGCAAGGAAACAACAGACACCACTCAGAGTACACAAATATATTCACATGAGACCTTTATTTCCATTTCTTCTAATTTTCAAGTACTTTTTAAGGTTCACAGCACTTGTATATATCATTATAAAGATGTAAGTACAAAGGGTAAACACTTGCTCATGTACACTAAAAAACGGATTTTTATACACTGAAACTTACTACGTGGTATTTACAATTATTTGCTGCCATGCAAGCAATTATTGAGAAAACGTTGAATTAAACGATCAGAAAGTTGTTCTTATGAGTGAACTGCATTATTTTCTTAATCAAACCAAAGCTACTAAGATAACTACCCACTTAAGGAAAACACTACAATCCGACGTGGCTCAGTTCATGTTAACAATATAAGAACTCACAGAACGGAGCAATATAATTCATGCTGCTAAAATTCATGTTTTCTCACTAGTAGATTTCTTAAACTGAGGAAGATGAATTTCAATGCAAAAAAACAGTTATGCTCTCTCTTCCCTTATACAGAAATCAATCCCAGGAACAAGGAATCGCAAAAAGTCATTGTAAGTGAAACGCAGATTACAAGCCAATGACATTAAAAAGAAGGGTTAAGATTATTGTCACTTGGCTTTTAGCAAGTGCCTGCTCAAGGTTCATCAAATATTTGAATGCGATGATTCCCACAGTCAGACACAACAATTTGGCCATTACTGAGGAGCGCTACTGAAAATGGATTCTTAAACTCTCCTATGTTGCTGTCCTCTTTTCCAAACTTACCAACAAACTTGCCCTTCAGTTCAAAGACTTGAACTCTATGATTATACTGATCACAGACAAGTACATATCCTGAGTTAGTCACTGACAAACATTGGAGATGGTTGAATTTACCATTCCCCGTCCCTCTTGTGCCAAACTGATACTTATAACCCCCCTCCCGGGTGAATACGTTCACAGTGTGATCACCATTGTCTGACACAATGAAAAAATTACCAGACTGAACACAATGAGATGGATAACTAAGAAAACTGGGTCCACCTATCTTTGTCAGAAACTTTCCATCAGGGGAAAAGAACTTAATGAATTTGTTACTAGAATCAGCAACAATAATATTTCCATTGGAATCCACTGATAAACCCCAAGGATACTCAGTGACCTGGCTATCAAGGCTTCCTTCCCCACCAAACATACTTATGTACCTCCCCTCTTCATTAAAAATTTGGATTCGATGGTTGTCGGTGTCTGCAACATAAACATTTCTATCTTTCCCAAAAGCTATTCCTGTAGGGAAATAAAACTGTCCCTTTTTGGTACCGGGCCGACCAAAGGATCTCAGAAAATTACCCTTGCAGTCAAATATTTGCACCTTGTGATTGGAAGTGACTGCGATTTCATCCCTTGAATTTACTGCTAGCCCCCGAGGATGCATAAACATTCCATCATCCGAGCCTTGTTTTCCAAAACATAAAATAGGTTTGACATTGAAAGATCTAAAAATAACAGAGAAAGGACTATCGCGAATATGTTGCCCGTTTACCTTAACTGATAAACTGCATTTACCTTCAAATGAAGAAGAATAGCTGAATTTGTATATCCCGTCGTTTTTATCATTAACAAGAAGTGAGGTTATGCATTCCTGCCCACGCTCGTCTCTCAAGTCTACTGTTACATTATCATTTTTATCGTAAACTTGTTCGGCAGCCGAGTTTCTCGTAGTTAAAACAAATTGAGCTTCACGCCCAACAGTTCCTTCACAAAGTCCTTTGCCTTCGGCAACAGATTCGCTTGCGTCGGTCGCCCTGCGAAATTTCAAAAGACCAATGCCTCCGCGGTTGATTGTCTCCAGGATCTTGTTATTTTTCACGAAAACTAATTCAAACAGGCTTTCAGGGTCGCGCTCAACTGGCTTCACTTGTCCTACCCGATCTAGAATGGTTTGCAATGGTTCCTTTAGCTGAACCACCTCGGCGTCTGTGCTTTGTGTTAAAAGTTTGTCAGCTTTTTCCAGCGCTGATTCGATCTCCTTTATTTCCTGATTAATCGCTGCTTTTTTGGTCATTAGATTCTCAAGCGATTTCTTAGTCTCGTTTTCCACTGCTGTCTTGATATTTTGCCTTTCCGCTTGAAGTCTCCTCATTAAGTTGTCAACAAAAACATCGACGTCTCTTAGCATGTCTTCGCTTCGTTGAACAAGCTGAGCGTAGTCCTTGTCAATTTGAGTGACCATCTTCATCTTTGCTTTCAAGGTTTTTCTTGGCGTTTGAATTAGATCTGCTAACTCGATCTTTTGAGCTTCGGCTTCCTCTTGGATTAATGTCACATTGTGTCCCGCGTGATGCAAGATAACACAAGTTTGACAAATTGAGTTCTCGGGACATATTTTGCAAAAGAACTTAAGCTCTTCTTTCTCGTGCCCCTTCCTTGGGCAAAACATGGGTCGTTTTACCACTACCTCATAGTCTTTTTCTTTAAATTCTGTTACGGCAAGAATGCGGTGATCTTTGTAGCCTCGCATTATGTTGTGGCCAATTAAACACTCTTCGCAATAAAACTTGCAACACTCGAAGCAGTACGAGGTTTTAGAGCTTTTCCTGTCGCAGTTTCCGCATGTTACTTGTGTTTTGTTAGATTCTTTAATAGCCAGGGCATCGATGAACCCGCTGAGAAAAAAGCTTGTGGGAAGATCTTTCAAATCACCGGTTGCAGGAACTCTACTACGGCCTTGGCATTTCGGACAACTTAAATCAACTTGACCGCCACTCGCTCGATGCCAGTTTATCAAACAGTGCAAACAGAAACTGTGCAAACAGGAAAGGTATCTTGGATCTTTAAGGATGTCTTGACACACCGGACAAGAGGCTTCTTCGCGAAGATTGAAAAGCAATTTTGGGATATCCATGTTGCTAAACTTTACCCCGTCGCGAACGTATTGCCTTCGTGATTTCTTGGAAACATTTGACCATTAGCCAATTTTTGTTTTTTTTTTTTATGGTTTTCTGATTCCCAGAAATTTGTCTGTTATGCAGACAGCGAGCTTTGAAAAGAACACAATTAAAGGGAGGGCAAAGAAGTGGCCTTTGTGAAGTGTTGATGTAGGCTGAAATCACGGAGCTTTGCTCAACAGGAATGCCTTTATGAACAAGTTAAGACGAAGGAGAGCTTTAAGATTTCATAAAACCAAGATTCCATCGTAACAATTAGCCCTAGAAACATGAACCAGCAGAAAAAAGGGATCTGACAGACCAATATTACCGGTAATTAACGAACGCACTGCTGGTCCCAACGAGACAGTTCGTCACTGCGTGTAAACTCGGAGACCAAATAAAAATTGCCGCCCCAGGGAATGGTTTTGTCAGTCTATACCGCACACTTAAAGTTGATAAACTTGAATATGAACTACCCATGTAAAAAGCATATCTTGAAAATAATGGTAGAAACCCAGTGCGTCGTTGTTCACGTTTGGTAATTGACGATGGAGGACTTAAACATCCTGCCTCGTTTCTACGAAAACAAGAGGCTACAGTTAGCCTAAACTCGGGCCTGCAAAATTACAGTGGTGTATGGTTAATTCAGGACTAAAGAAAAAAAGAGAGAAGTCTGTCCTTCTTACATCGGCCTTACATTGCGCTTTTCATGATGTTCGAATGTGTATGTAGTGAATACCCGGACCCGGATTATCTTCATTATGGGTGGTGACAATGACCACGTCACTGGACCATGAAAACGAGGTTAAATAGTGTATTAAGTTCAAAATGGCTAAGCACATCGTTTTTTTTTTTTTTTTTGCTGATCGATGGGTATTTGTGCTCAGTGTTTGAGAAAGGAAACGCTAATTGAACGGTTTAAGATGAAACGAAATGACTAATCGAAACATCTTTTGCAGAAAAAAATGAAAGAGAAACGAAAGTGAGGTGTGAAAACATCTTTCCAAGACGACCAACTTTTCGTGCAGTGCTCCAGGTAAAGGTCACCTGTTCACGTGCACGACACGTGAAGATTTGCACCATATCTCGACACTTGAAAATACTTTTAGAAGTACACAAGTTGCTTCAGGATGGCCAGTGCCAAATTAATCCCATAGCACGAGAATCGAATTTCTTGTAATTTAAATCATACTCACAGTAATATGCATCCAATTGTCAAAATAAAAGAATTATAACTCTATGTGATCAAATTTTGGAAAGCACCTATCAAAGACATACAGTAAGCAAAATATATTGTGCAACTTCCATGTACATTACCAATATGAGTTGGGCTGTATTGAATCTGAAAAGTTGTGCTGAACACTATGACTTCTGCAGGTAATTCTGTTAACATTAAATATGTTTTTCTCGATAAGCTTGATAAAGCAGTGTAGAATTCATTTCCTACATTAATAATAATTACCAAGTCTGTTAGGGAAGTAATTTATTTCCTGTCATAATTATATATAATAGCACATAGTGACAAAGCTGCAAATTCACTACCAATCAGGTTGACAGTTGTTTTACTAGGATCAATGGGATGTGAACCAGGGTTTTTCTAGGTTATCTCCCTGCAAGTCATGAACTTACTAGCAGTATACCATGCGATCACGTTGGACCAGACTTTAATAAGAAACTATTTCAACAAGAAACTATTTCACAAAACAAAAATAGTGTTTTGTTAACGGAATTGTGAAGGCAAGAGAAAAGATAAAATACTGTAATGCATGTGGGTCACTCGGTCTGTCATATTTATTTCGTTTCTTCTATTGAAACTCTCGAGAAATAAACATAGAAATGTGAACGCAAACTCTCTGAACGGTGAGAAGCCTGTCAAGGAATATCAACCAAACAACGCATTACAATGCTCTCCATGATTTTGGACTACGTGGTTCGCTTCTAATAACCAATATAAGCAGCGCCACGTGCTTTCTATTGTTCATTACCCAATCAAACACCGCCACGTGCTTTCTATTGTGCATTTTGCTGCACCGAAAAAAAAAAGAAACTGAAATCTAACTTGTTTTATAACTCGGTGCCCTTACGGGCGTAGCGGTAAAGCCTGGAACCGAGTTTATCGCCACCATCTTCAATAATGGAGACGTGTTACGGTTGCCCTATAGTTATGACACAAACAGATTTTGGCTAATAACAACAAGGCAACCATAACACGTCAAAATTATTCAAGATGTCGGCACCCGCGAAATTTGAAAATAAAAATAGGCGATTCTAAAACTTGTTTCTTTCGGATACAAACGCTTTCTTTGAAAATATTTTGGATTGACTTGACTGTAAAGGGAAAGCAAAGGAAAGCAAAGGAAAGGCAAGGCACTTTATTTAAGAGTTTAGTCACTCTAGCACTGGAGCTCTTATTGGGGACACTGTAAACTGAAATTAACAAATAACGCAAATTGAGTCAAATGTTGGTTATTGAGGAGAGGGGAAATTGGAGTACCCGGAGAAAACCTCTCGGTGCAGAGTAGAGAACCAACAAACTCAATCCACATATGACGCTGAGTCTGGGAATCGAACCAGGGGTCACATTGGTGGGAGACGAGCGCTCTGACCACTGCGCCATCACTGCGCCATCACTGCACCCCCTGGTTTGAAGTTATTTTTTAATGTTGAAGTGGAGGTTCCATTTGAGAAATTTGACCGAGCGAGACTGAGTACTGGTTCTCAATAAACAAACAGAAAAGAGATCAATGTTACAGGAATAATCGCCGCCAGGAAACATTGAAACAGGGAAAAGGCAACAAAAAAAAACAGGTTGTTCTATTTTAACACGCTTTCAACAGTTAATTAAGAGGCATAACGCTTGGGACAAATACTTAATGAAAATTCAAGCGTATCTTGAGAACAAGCTTTATACCGTCTGGGACTTCGCGATGGCAGTCGTGAAACAGTCCATAGTTTTTATTTCCTTCAAAATTGCATAGAGATCGCAATCGAATTCTCCTTTTTTTTTTTTCTGTGCAATAAAACAATTGATCACCTCAGTGTCGGTGAAAGTCGCGACTCGGTAAATATCCACCATTGTTACATAGCTGAATTTTTTCCCACAACAGCGCGTGCTCTCATTGGTTACTTCGAGATCACATGACATCTAACAATTAAAAACTGTTTCCCGCCAGAAGTCTCTGAGCGGCAACAGTGCAAAATCTATGACGTCAGAGGGAAACAGTGGACTGTTACCCGCAAATGTTGACCGACGACCGCCGTTGCTGTTGCCGTTGCACGTTTTTCTTTTTGTGCTATTTAACAAATCACTTAATGACTGGTCGGTCCCTCGGGAAATTTCAATGTTTTCCTCGGCTGTGCCTCGGGAAAACGTTGAGATTATCGGCAAACAACGAAATAATCAAACTCTTCCACGGAAGTGTATTTATCTCAATCCGTTACGTAACGACTTTTTAAACAAAGAAATTAATTTGAAATTGTGAATAAACATATATGAGCCGGCTCAAAAAGTAGACGTTGTGAATTAATTTTGTTTTTGGTTTGAAAAGTTCATTTTTTTTTCAAACCAGTTTAGTTTTTTTTAACTGGTTTAATTTTTTTAGAGAACTGCCCATTTTAACATATTTAATTTTATGGAGTACGTATGAAATAAACAAGAGAAATCATTTCAAGATTATGATGAATTGTTGTCTCTATTAGTCAAAGACAATAATAACTATTTATGCACGTAAACGGTAATTTTTAGTGTTTAGGGTTAAGCTCTCAATTAGGTTTACGCACTTATTTGAAACAGTTAGCATTTCAGTAGGTGTATGACAACTGCAGACTGCCTACAAATAGCGCTGAGAAGCAGTATTTAAGTCTAAGTACCCATTTTCAAACGGTTAGCTGTTAAAGCGAGTTACAGTTAGTCTGCAGTTTGCACGTGTCATACACTGCATTCTAGATAAAGGATTGGCACGCATTGTAGTGATACAATAATCAGATTGGAGTAATCACCTATTTGCAGTGTTTAGTCTAAAACAACCGTTGTCTTGGCTTTTGGGTCAAGAATATTGGCTTATGACGGTTGCTGGAAGTAAAGCATTCTTTCACATGTAGGATAAAGGGGTTTAGTTTGTAAAGAAATTGTAGTACTGTTTCGGTGGGAAAGTGAAATGAAGAAAAGGGTTTATCAACTGAGTTGATACGGGATTGCATAAACCATTGTTTCAAATGCTCTTGGAAATATTCAGTGTCCCATGAACATTTGAAAACAATGGTTTACGCAAAATTTGGTGGGCAAACAAAGTGTATTATGGGGAATGCGAAAATAGAGAATCAGAAGAGATACGGTTTTTTGCACTAATTGTACTCACTTGAACTTTCTTTCTTACCAATATCCATCCCTCTATTTGTGCCCGTTCATCATTTGCACATCACGTAGGACCAGTTTAGCCAGTGTCAGTGTAATTATGGCTGAGCAAAACAACAACCTTTTCACAGGACGTCTATTACATCGTTCATTTCATTGGATGCCATCGGAACACAGGCACTCCATGGTTAAACTTTCCCATCTTAATCAAGTGAAGCACTATTTCCGAGGAGCTGGAGTGGATCTGGAATTTATCCTCCATTGTCAGTCTAGTGCAGGCTGGTGAGTCGTGACGTCCTAATAGCCAGTTCGAATTACGTGTGTGAAAAAACGAGGAAGAGTTAACAAAAACCAACGACACAGACTAAAGGATAACAATGTTCAAATAGCTTTTTGAAAACAAAAGGCAATCCGAAGCGGAATCAACAAAATGTGAATTCATGTAACTTGATTGAAAAGGGTACAAACAACGCGACCTATTTTTTGAGTTAAAACACATAAATCTTAGATTGCTAACTAAGAGAGTCATTGTTACCGGGAGAGAGTTCCAGATTTTGGGACC
>NC_090875.1:31749609-31754609 GCF_036669935.1 Montipora foliosa
GGTACACCAACTGAAAATTGAGACTCGTGCGGTAGCCAATTGCAAGGTGTTGAGTGAGGATGTTACAGGTCATTTTCCGCTCGCCTCGTTCACAAGAGGGAATTTAAGATCTACGACGGCGACGGTCGACGAAAACGCCACCTCAAAATATAACTTGGCTCTATCTTAAGTCTTTCGCGATTATTCAGTCTAGTTCGCGTCGTACAATGTGGGCAAAGTATCGAGCGGTTTCAAATTTAAAATAGAGAATGAAGGATTCTCTGTAGCATGCTTATTTTGTCGTCAAAACTTCAAATTTGGTGATTTCACGTCGTCGTTATGCAGAGGACCGCAAACATACTTGCTAAAATCCGTGCTGCACGTGCAGCACGATTATTTATGCTCTTTTAACCAATGATATTAAAGTTTGTTGCGTTGTCGTAGTCGTAGCCGTCGTCGTTTCTTAAATTCCCTAATGGTTGCACGCAACGGGTGGTGGGAGAAGAACAAGTCTAAGAGTGCAGATTAATCGTGTGTGGTACATTCTTGTTTCGATTGAAAGCCCTCCTTTTTCATAGGTTTCAGAGCACTTTTACTCTGAATAACAGCCGTATTTGGCGCATAATCTGCCCTATATGCCACCGCCCTACCCCCATTCTTTTCCTGCTCACATTATTCACTTTCCTGATCCCCTGAGGTTTGAATAGACCAATTTCCATATATTAAAATTCAGTCCTAAACAAAAGGCATCATCTCGAGGCTCTTGGAAATAAACTCACACAAACCCTTAAATTCATTCCCAGAGCCCCGAGACGGATGCCTTTTGGTCAGGACTGAATTATACCGAAATTGGTCTATTGTCTAGCCTGATTTTTACACGAAGTCTGTATCGCAGAAGCAGTGTATATTTTTTTGTAGGCAGACATATTCAACATTGTAGTTCACCACTAAATTTTCTCCGATTCTTATTGGTTTAATTCGATCACGTGATGCGATAGTGTTCGTCCGCGGAGAGACATTTCAGCCCATAGTGACCGTTCGCGGAAAATACCCGGATGGATAGTACTCGTCCGTGAAAATACCTCTGTAAAACTAACATATTTGCCCTCGAAGCTTCGCTTCTCGGGCAAATATTTGTTTTAAGAACATCAAATTTCCGCGGGGCAACTATCAGCCGATAGTTCCTCGACAGAAACACTCTATTGTTTAAATAGGGAGCTTTAGCAACGACGACGGGAACGGCAACGAGAACGTCACCTCAAAACATAAATTCACGTTATTGCGATCACTTCGCGACTATTCCAAGCCTTTTAATATGACAAAGGTCTTTCAGTCCCTCAGGAATGAAACCGTTACGAGCGGCGCTTAATTTAGGGGAGAAAAATGATCTCGAGGTGCTGACGTTCTCCATAACACCTCAAAATGGGTAATTTCACGTTGTTGCTTTGCTGACGACAGCAAAGAAATGGACAAAAATGAAAAACGCACGTGCAGGGCGTGCGAAGCTATTGTTTTTGCCCACTATATATGCAAATTTGTGACGTTCTCCTTGCCGTCGCCGTTGTCGTTGTAAAGCTCCCTAATGACTCTATGAGCGTGCGTTGGATATGAGATACTTCATAGTAAATGGCCTGCAGGAGGCGTAGTGCCGAATAAGTTATAGCTCATTTCATTTCAAGAAGCACGATTAAAATAATTGCATCATGAAGTTTTATTATACTCTGAGCTGTTTCAATTTTACAAAACGACCATCGAAATCAGTCTCCATATAAGGTCATACGATATATAAGCCGATAAGAGAGGTTGAAAGTTGTATATTTGCAACGGGTGACTTTTCGTCGATTCTCTTGGTGTAGATTTCGAGAGCGGTGCAGCCACGCCAGGAGACCCAGGATCTGTGTATCGATAACAGGAAATGTAAACAAAACTAAAGCTTAAATTTATGAACGAAAGCAAGGCCTAACAGGAAAACAAAATCGGAATCGCACTTCCTTTTGCTGAAGTACCGATGAACTGTACTGGGGAAGCATGATCTTGCCATTTAGTTTTTCCAAGATTCCTGGTTCTTCATTTTTCTGTTTTAGTTGACTGAGGAATTGTTCAGTTCCCGCAAATGTGTTTCTCCAGTCTTCATTCTTGGCTGATCGTGTACGTTCGCTGGCACTTCCACGTCTACGCGTCCCACACGATGAATTCCGAGCAACCTTAAGTACGCTCTCCGATAAGAAGGATTCATGACGCCATAAATGATAGGGTTTATCGCTGAACTGGAAATGCCAAATATACTATACATGTAATAGGTTTCGCGGGTCAATTCCCATCCCGACCCGAGAAAGATATCCACAACATCCAGGACGAAAAGTGGAGTCCAGCTGAAGATAAAGGCAACCACGGTTACAAACAAGATTTTTGTTACTTTAATATCCTCTAATGAGAGAGAGACCTTTCTTGTATTTTCGTTCCGGAGATTCTTTGCCACAGTCCTCTCATGGATTTTAAGCGCTTTGAAAACTCTTAGGTAGCAAACGATCAAAATTACCATCGATATTCCGGTGAAGATGTAGACGGGAAGAACAAGCAATGAAAATGTAGACTCAAAGGAACAATGGAATTTCCCGGGATGAAACACGTAATCCTTACCAGCTGCGGTGTATGTCAAAGGAGTTGATAAGGCCGCAATCCAGCCTCCAAGGACTATAAGTTTGGCTTTGGCTGAAGTGAAAATGACTCTGTACATCGAAGTTTTAACGATGCGGAAATACCTAAAAGAAGGGAATATAGTGCTTAATGCTCCGCTCATTTAAAAAAAAGGTCTGGGCTAGGCCTCAGCTTCTTCGGTTTGGGGTCTCTCTAGCTTCAGGGTCCTACCAAGATAAAGCTAAATAACTTATTTTCATTCTTTTTGTAAAGTCGGTGAAACTAGTGAATAGCACTGAACCAGAGAAGTACTTGATGAGAAAAAGCTGCCATGAAAACGTGGCTTATCTTAATTCTTTTACTGGGACAGAAGTGCACGAAATTACAACGCGCTGTCATTTTTAAGACTCAAATGTCGTTTCATTCGTGAGAACCGAAACAAACACGGTATGGTTTTTACATTTTCTTGAATTTAAATTAGACTAGATTTCAAATTCACGTTACCGCCGAAATTAACAAATAAAAACACCGGTGTTTGCGAGATAAAGAAAATTATCAGCTCTTACTATAATATTCCCGGGAAGATGCAAAAATAATAACGCTATGCTAGGGTTAGATAATTTTAAGTTAAAGTGTATGTTTCCCCCAGAAAAAGACGAGTAAGAGCGAAAAAGGAGTCATCACAGTTTTTGTTGTAACAGTTTCGTAGTCTAACGCTTTTCTCTTATACTATTTTTCAGAAATCTTGTCAAAAATAAAGAGAGGATAGGTTGTGAAATCAAGCCACATTTGAACACTTCCTTCAAATTGTTGGGGCGAACATTCATAGAGAAACTTTGACAAGCACGAGGAAAGATTAACCTATAAGGGCACATTTTTTTCGTTTTTCGGCAGTTGAACGAATTCCATAGACCTAATCGGCTAACTCAATGTTGTACCCAATTCAAATCTCACGGGACTAAGATTCTTTGTGTGTTGTATTTGCATGATAATGTAGCATTCATATTTAAATGATATGGAAATACCTGGAACAAAACGTTTTATTCCCAAAGGGTTTGAATTGGGTACAACATTGAGTTAGCCGATTAGGTCTATTCCAAAGCGAGATGAGCTTTATCTAGATTATTGCGTTGGGTGAGGTGGAATCTCAGTGACTCCTTCTGTCTGATTTAGAAGAGATGGAAAATGACAAATAACTCAAGTTTGACTAAGGAAAGAACCCTCACTCACCGGTTTATCGCTACCAAAGCAAGGGTGCCAATTGAAGCGCAAGCTACCCACAAAACAAGGAATCCCTGGATCTGACAAATAAGGTACCCAAAAATCCAATCTCCAACGATTAGAACACTAAGAGAAAATGGTGCACAGATGTCCAACATGATCATATCAGATATGGCCAAGGAAATCACAAAATATGCTGTAATGTTACGAAGTCGGTGATTTTTATACAAAACCAACAACACTGCAACGTTACCAAGAGTGCCGACGGATACGATAAAAGCTTGTAAAAAGGATTCGCCAATTATGGAGGAAATCGAGCGCGTAGCGAGTTCTTTATAAAGAGGAGACCCGTCTGCGATTATCGTTGAAGAAACCATTTTGCTGATCAGTGATATAACCACGAGTCGACGGCCTTTCGTGTAAAAGGGCTGACTTTTGTCTGCTTTTTGCAATGTATTAATTGATTGAAGTGATGGTCGCACGTATTAGAGCACTTATACCACTGACGTGTTTCAATCAGTGATTTAAAACTTTCATCTAAAAAGTCGAGAAAATTGTCATTGTGGCAAAGGTATGTTTATTCATGTCGAAAACAACCATTTAATTTGAACCGGACGAAAGGGTGAA
Organism: Montipora foliosa; assembly: GCF_036669935.1. NCBI lineage: Eukaryota > Metazoa > Cnidaria > Anthozoa > Scleractinia > Acroporidae > Montipora > Montipora foliosa. The sequence continues at coordinate 31,754,074 of NC_090875.1, forward strand.
AGCGAGCTGGTGATTTTTAAGTCTTGTCTTTAAAGTCATATAAAATAACTTGAAAGAATAAACAAATGCTAAATTATGGTGCTGCTCAAAACATGAACAATAATAAAAATACAGGGAGCATTTTCCGATTTTCAAATAGTCACAGAACAGCAAATATTTACTTAAATACCCGAAGGATACTAAAAAATCATCAAACAAAGGCGACAGGTGAATTTGTTTTCAATTCTTAAACAAAGAGAAATATCAGAGAATATATGCAATATACAAAATATGCTGAAATTGCAGTCAAGAATTTGCATAATGGCTATAAGAAATGTTAAACACTGACTTATTTGAACTTCAAACGACGTTCATCAAGTTTGACGTTCAAATAAGTTAGTGTCCAACATTTCTTATAGTCAATACATATGCTTTTGACAAATTATATTGGTCTTAAATTAAATTAATCACTTTAAATGCATTTAACGAATTACCTACTACTGCTATTCCTCTGTTCTTTAATTCGAAAGAATCTTAACTTGATATTTGTGATAGCC
>NC_090875.1:31759609-31762109 GCF_036669935.1 Montipora foliosa
ACTTTACCACTTTATCCTCGAAAAGGTTCGGTGGTAACGGGAACAGTGTGAGCTGGCCATTCACTCAATAGATGTATAACGCCTGGAGGCTATCACGTGGGATGCGTTGATCAATGAGTAGCTTAGGACAGTAATAGTGTTTATACGACCGAAGAAACTTAAATAAAAAGGCTTACGGCAACACTCAGTACGAGTCATCCTTTTGGTCTAACGTCGAGGGTCGAGGGTTTTATGTCGAGGGTCGACGTTTAACATGTTGAGGGTCAGGGTTACATGTAGAGTGTTCCAAAAAATATAATAATAATAAAAATTAAATGAAAGAAGTTTACCGAACTACCACAGTGACATAAAACAAAGTATAAAACGCTTTTGTGTTTTTGGTGTCATAGTGTCTTCCGATAATTATTGCCCACGCGCGCTTCTTTCGATGAGACTAATATGACAAACTGTCAGTATAAGAGGAAAGTTTATAAAACGAAGATTGCAAAGAGGTAATTTTTTTTGTTGTATTGGATAGATTAGGGTTTACAAAGCTGCAAAACCCAATATCGCCACTATAAGTGAATTAAAAACTCTCATGTCAGTTAATACAACCATCCAATCTGCAAAATGTCAATCAGTGACAGTATTCCTTTTGTTTTATGGGAAAACTCTTCTAATAGTTAAAAAATGGACATTCCCATGGGTCACGTCAACAAATAACACGTCATGGAAAAGGTGTTTGGAATCTGAAGGAAAGCAGACAAAATCTAACTAAGGATGAGTAAGGACACTAAAACAGGGCAACGGATAAGTAACGACCCTAAAGGACGGTGTAAGGATGCTAAAGGACGGCTAGGGATGTGTAGGGATGCTAAAGGACGGGTAGGGATGTGTAAGGACGCTAAAGGACAGGTAGGGATGAGTAAGGACGCTAAAAGACAGCTAGGGATGTGTAAGGATCCTAAAGGACGCCTAGGGATGTGTACTGACGGTAAAGAACGGGTAGCGATGAGTAAGGACGCCAAAGGACGGCTAGGGATGAGCAAGGACGCTAAAGGACGGCTAGGGATGTGTAAGGACGCTAAAGGACGGCTAGGGATGTGTAAGGACGCTAAAGGACGGCTAGGGATGTGTAAGGACGCCATATGACGGCTAGAGATGACTAAGGACGCTAAAGGACGGCTAGGGATGAGAAAGGACGCTAAAGGACGGCTAGGGATGTGTAAGGACGCGAAAGGACGGCTAGGGATGTGTAAGGAACCAAAAGGACGGCTAGGGATGTGTAAGGACGCCAAAGGACAGCTAGCGATGTTTAAGGACGCCAAAGGACGGCTAGGGATGTTTAAGGAGGCTAAAAGACGGCTAGGGATGTGTAAGGACGCTAAAGGACGGATAGGGATGGGTAAGGACGCTAAGGGACGGCTGGGGATCAGTAGGGAAGCTAAAGGACGCCTGGGGATGTGTAAGGACGCTAAAGGACGGCTAGGGTTGTTTAAGGACGCTAAAGGACGGCTAGGGATGAGTAAGGACGCTAAAGGACGGCTAGGGATGTTTAAGGACGCTAAAGAACGGCTAGGGATGAGTAAGGACGCTAAAGGACGGCTAGGGATGAGTAAGGACGCTAAAGGACGGCTAGGGATGTGTAAGGACGCTAAAGGACGGCCATGTGAAGTTACCCGTGAAGATTGACGTTTGACGACACCGGAAGTGTTAACCGACGGAAGTCAGTTCTGTCGCTAGCCGGTTTTACTTGAGACTAACAAGTAAAAATATGTATTTCTGTCATATATTAAAACGATCAATTATTAACAGCATGACTTGACCCCATTTGAGTCAATCGGTCTCGATTGTTTAAGGATATCTGAGAAATTTGACTGCTAATTTTGGCTCGCTCGTTTGACGGTTGACGGTAAAAATATTCCGTTTTTGACGGTTGACGGTTAAGTTTTGGGCCATTTGACGGTTGACGGTTAACCCCATTGAGACCCTCGTTCATCGGTGTGAAATTGAAATGTAGTAAGCTCTAGAATTTCCACACTTCAATACTTGGTTCAATATCTTCCTGAGGAGGATGGGGATGACATTAGGGGCCATTCTGTTGATGTGTCCCAACCAACGCCTTCTCCTCTTTTTGATCTCAACTGTTATTGATGTTGTGTTGGTTCTGTGGTAAAGGTCTTCATTAGAGATGGTTTTCTTGGCCAGAATATCCTTTCCATTTTTTGCGTTAGCGCTGCATTTACATTTGTCTGTTTTTTGTTCCTCTGTACTCTCAACTGACAATAAACTGTTATAACATAAAAGTGCAGTACAAAGGAGATATGAAACTCTTTTTAGTTGCCAAACTAATCCACGCTGTTTGCTTCCAGTCACGTAACTTTGCGCTTCTTGGGCAGTACTCAGAGATGTTAAAATTGCCTTTGAACTTTTTAATATAGTCAAAGTATGAGAGTCAATCGGCAAGATTTTAGCTTAACTGCCTTCCCCGACTGAAAATTTCAAGGTGAAGCTACAACAA
>NC_090875.1:31767109-31772109 GCF_036669935.1 Montipora foliosa
ATGTCCAATATCAAAGATGTACGCTGTAAACTATGGCTGCGATATGATCAGGTAACACTGGTCACCTTGGCATACATGGAAGGGAGGACGGTCGTACGGTAGGGATGGGTTAACCATATTTTCCTACCCATGTTTCATCCTGCTAAAAATTCATCTTTACTTAGAACAAGATGAATTTCAATGCCAAAAAAAATCAGCTATGCGTTCTCTTCCCTTTCACAGAAATCAACCCCGGAAACAAAGGATCACAATATTTATTAGACTGAAGTTGTTATAAAGATAAAATACAGAAACAGTTCAACAAATTACAAGCAAATCAGAAAGAAAACAAGGGCCCATGAAAGCTGAAAATCAAACTTCCTTTAAAATAATTGTTACTTGGCTTTTAGCAAGAGTCTGCTCAAGATTAATCAAATATTTGAATGCGATGATTAGTATTGTCAGACACAACAATTTGGCCATTACTGAGGAGCGCCACTGATAATGGATTCTTAAACTCTCCTAAGTTGCTGCCCAGTTTTCCGAACTTACCAACAAACTTACCATTCAATTCAAAGACTTGCACTCTATGATTATTCCGATCACAGACAAGTACATGACCTGATTTAGTCACTGACAAACAAAACGGGTTTTTCAACTCTCCATTCCCCGTCCCTATTGTGCCAAAATGATACTTACAGTCCCCCTCCCGGGTAAACACTTTCACGCTGTGAGTACCATAGTCTGACACAACGAGATCATCACCAGACTGAACACAATGAACCGGAGAACTAAAACAACTGGGTCCACCTATCTTTGTTAGAAACTTTCCATCATGGGAAAAGAGCTTAATGAATTTGTTACCAGCATCAACCACAATAATATTTCCATTGGAATCCAATGATAAACCCCAAGGATTCTCGAGCTGGCTATCAAGGCTTCCTTTCCCACCAAACATACTCATGTACCTCCCCTCCTCGTTAAAAATTTGGATTCGATGGTTCCCGTAGTCTACGATATAAATATTTCTATCCTTACCAAAAACTATTCCCGTAGGGGTTTCAAATTGTCCCCCGTCGCTACCCTGACGACCAAAGGATCTCAGAAAATTTCCCTTGCAGTCAAATATCTGCACCTTGTGATTCGAAGTGACTGCGATTTCATCCCGGGAATTTACCGCTAGCCCCCGTGGACGCATAAACATTCCATCATTCGAGCCTTCTTTTCCAAAAGATAAAACAGGTTTGACATTAAAAGATTTAATTAAAAGAGAAAAAGGGCTACCGCGAATATGTTGCCCGTTTACCTTAACTAACAAATTGCATTTACCTCCAAATGTAGGAGAATAGCTGATTTTGTAGGTCCCGTCTTTGTTATCATTAACACTAAATGTGGTTATGCATTTCTGTCCTCGCTTGTCTCTCAAGTCTACAGTTATATTATCATTGTCATTGTAACAAGGTCCTGTAGCCGCGTTTCTTGTCGTTAAATTGAATTGAGCTTCACGCCCAGCAGTTCCTTCACAAAGTCCTTTGCCTTCAGCAACAGATTCGCTTGCATCAGTTTTGCTGCGAAATTTCAGAAGTCCAATCCCTCCGCCGTTGATTGTCTCAAGGATTTTGTTATTTTCCATGAAAACTATTTCAAACAGGCTTTTAGGGTCGCACTCAACTGGCTTCAATTGTCCTACCCGTTCTAGAATGGTTTGCAATGGCTTCTTTAGCTGAACAATCTTGGCGTCTGTGCTTTGTGTTAAGAGTTTCTCAGCTTTTTCCAGCGCTGATTCGATCTCCTTCATTTCCTGCTGAATCGCTGTTTTTTTGGTCGTTAGATTCTCCAGCGATTTCTTGGTTTCGTTTTCCACTGCTACCTTGATGTTTTGCCTTTCCTCTTGAAGTGTCCTCATTAACTTATCAACAAAAACATCGACCTCTCTTAGCATGTCTTCGCTTCGTTGAACAAGCTGAGCGCAGTCCTCGTCAATTTGTGTGACCATCTTCATCTTTGCTTTCAAGGTTTTTTTTGGCGTTTGAATTAGATCGGCTATCTCAATCTTTTGAGCTTCGGCTTCCTCTTGGATTAATGTCACTCTATGTCCTGCGTGATCCAAGGTGACACAAATTTGACAAACTGAGTGTTCGGGACAAATCTTGCAAAAGTACTTGAGCTCTTCTTTCTCATGTCCCTTCCTTGCGCAAAATATGGGTCGTTTCACTACTGCCTCATAGTCTTTTTCTTGAAAATCTTTCACGGCCAGGACGCGGTGATCTTTGTAGCCTCGCATGATGTTGTGCCCAATCAAACACTCATCACAATAAAACTTGCAACACTCAAAGCAGTACGAGGTTTTAGGGGTTTTCTTCTCGCAGTTTCCGCATGTTACTTGTGTCTTGCCAGATTCTTTTATAGCTAGGGCATCGATGAACCCGCTGAGAAAAAAGCTTGTGGGAAGATCTTTTAAATCACCACTTGCAGGAATTCTACTACGGCCTTGACATTTCGGACACCTCAAATCAACTTCACCGCCACTCGCTCGATGCCAGTTTATCAAACAGTGCAGACAGAAACTGTGCAAACAGGGAAGGTATCTTGGGTCTTTAAGGATGTCCTGACACACCGGACACGAGGCTTCTTCGCGAAGATTGAAAAGCAACTTTGGAATCTCCATGTTGCTAAACTTTACCCCGTCGCGAACTGAGTGCCTCCCTTTTTGGAGTCTCGTGATTTCTATCTTTAGCTTTTCTAGGAATCATGTGACCCTTAGTCAATCATTAGGATTGTTTTGTTATGGGTTTCCGCATTCCCAGAAATTTACCTTTTATGCAGCCAGCGAGCTTAGAAAATAACAGACTTAAAGCGATAAACGGAGGGCAAAGAAATGACCTTTGTGTTTGAAATCGGGGAGCTTTACACAGCAGGAATGCCTTTTTGAACGAGTTAGGACGAAGGAGAGCCTTAAGGTTCACAAAACTGAGATTCAATCGTAACAATTAGCCCTAGAAACATCTACCGGCAGAAAGATGGCATCTGACCGACCAATGTTACCGGTATGTAACGAACGCACTGCGGGTCGCAACGTTACAATGCGTGACTGGGTGTGAATGGAGACCAAATGAAAATTGCCTCCCCAGGGAAAATGGGTTTGTCAGACTATTCCGGCGCACAGTTAAAGTTTATAAAAAATATATATATAACAAATTTAGTTTCTAAAGAAACTGTGGTGCTGCGTCGGTGGGAGATTGGAACAGAAATTGATTTTATCAAACGAGTTGATAAAGGTCGAATAAGGGACGGACCATTAGAAAAGTGATTGGGGGGATGGGAAAAAAGCCAAAAAAAAAGTCATGCAAGGGAAAATGCCAAGAAAAAAAAAAAGTTCTCTGACATATTATTTGGTCAGGCAAGACCGCAGTTTTGATCCTATCATGTGGATCTCATCAGTTGCCGATAGCTTGATTTAAGGTGAAGGGCTTTGTCTCTCTTTGTTTCTCGTGTGTATATATCATTTTCACATTCTCTCAAAATTAAAATTTGTAATAAATAAATATTAGAATTTGGTATCTTTGTAAATATTCTGTAAAATTATTTGTGCTCACAATAAAAGTTAGAGGATGGGTCTTATCGCCTTGAATAATGATTCTATAATAAAATGAAAAAGAGCATTTACTTGTAATAGTAGTGTTAAAACATTACAGAGGGGCTGTGTTGGTAAATGGAGTATGGCATCATTATGATGGGCTGTGGGAGAGGAATTCCAGAGGGCAGGGACTGCAAAAATGTACAGGGAAGCCGTCCACTCCAAGTGGCTTCCTCATCTCTCACTGTGTGTACATTTTCGAAAAGATTTTGCATTAAAAAGTGGCCTGTATCCTTTGATCTGTTGTGAGTGTAGAATAATTTATAAATCACAAAAACATAGATAATGAATCAAGATTTCACTGATAAAAAAAGCAATATTTGTCTAAAAAAAAATTCGTGCAGGGGGTTTCACCTGGAAAAAAAATTCCTGCACAAGCAGTGCGCGAAAAAAAAATCGTACCAGCTGAAAATCCCTCACACCCCCCATCAGTTTTCTAATGGTCCGTCCCTAACCAAGCTGACGTTTCGAGCGTTAGCCCTTCGTCGGAGCGAATAGAGGAATTGTGGTTGTTGTAGGTTTACATGTGTGCGGAGGAGCTTTGCTATTGGTAGAAATATGATAACGTGAATTTGTGAATAGATTAATGGAATGAGAGGCGTTCATTGATTCCGTTTGGATAGAGTGTGCCCAGTTGAAAAATAAATTTTTGTTCAAGATTTTTACGGCTTTCTGTGTTTCCGTGGTGTAAGGATAGGACGCAAATAGTCATGTTGTGGTGGGAATGATTAGGAAGATTAAAATGGCGTGCAACTGGTTTTGATGCATCTGTGTCGTTTGTTTCTACATCTCGTAGGTGTTCGCGAAAGCGGGCGGCCAATCTTCTCTCTGTTTCGCCTATGTAGATATTTTTGCATAGTGTGCAGGTTATGCAGTAGATGACGTTTGCGGAGATGCATGTAAACTGGTCAGTGATTTTAGCAGATCAGATTAGGTCCGTACCTGTCACGGGTGTCACTTGTAAGGGTTAAATTGTCCCCATAAAGTAGATGAGTTTCTCAATCAATTGCAGTGTTGTGGCTGAAAATAGCACAGCAACGGCTGCAGTACTCGAAATTAGCAGTTGTCCCGGGGGCGAATCCAGGATTCTTCTCCGGAAGGGGCTGCACCTCTACGGAATGGAGAAGCTGACTGGTGACGTTTTTGCAGAATACCGGTTGTATTAAAAAGCCCCCGTACCCTCCCCCTAGATCCGCCTCTGCTTCCGGTTGTCCCAGACGACCAGAAAATTTACTGCCCCCACCCCCCCGCCAAAAATGGAAAATGAATTACGTAAGCAGCACCCAACTAGCTCGTCGGTTTTCTCTTGTCAATGTCCGATAATAGTGTGAAGTTAACACTACCAAATTTGTCGCAGCTGAGCATTTTCCTCTGTTTTCAATAC
>NC_090875.1:31777109-31794609 GCF_036669935.1 Montipora foliosa
GGAATAAATTTCTGGGTGATCAAGTAATTTGGAATGAGTTTTTGGGATTGGTCATCTATTTTATAATTTGTGAAAAAAAAACTATACAATGTACTACACACTCAAACTGTATTGACGAAGACTGGCTGTAGAAATGTCCCAAAGGCTGATTCATTTTGAGGGTACGTAAAACGTGATTCAGATCTCATGCATTTGGTAAATGGCTCATTGGCTAGAGGTATTTCTACTTCGTGTACGTGAAATAAGCAGTTCGTGTATTTCAACCATGTTGTATAAGCTGAATGTCAGCAAGAAGAAGGAAGTAAAGAGATTCTGAGGTACTCGATCTAAAGAAATTTTTCACCTCTGCCGAAGCAACTTCATCAAACCCTGGTGGGCTGAGTGAAACTTTAAAGAAAGCGCTATTACTACTGTAACAACAGAATCGGCACAAGACACCGAGAGCATGTGTTCAAATAAAGTGACATTTTTTTTATTAAAAAGGCAACAAAAAATTGTTTGAAAAAGTTACATCACAAATGCCTTGAATTTACCTCCTAAAATCGAGGAAAACACATTTATGAGAGTCTAAATTTCAAAGTTTTTCGGAGAAGCATGCCCCCGGACCTGGCCTGTTAAGTGCACATAATACCATCTTTACAAAATTTTAGCTACATCCCTGTGGAACATCAATAATTGCTTAATTTTCAAGAGGTGCTAATTTGTGTGATGTAACAGGTTACCATGGCAACAGAGGAGCCATACAAAAATATCCTATATTTTGCCTTTAATTAACCCTTCAATGCCTAAACCGGCCTAAACCGACCATACTTAGTATTTTAGTCTGTCTCAATGGGTATTACCCCCAGGAGTCTTGAAATGGGTTAATCACTGACTGATAAACTGTCTCATTAAACCCTAATTATCTCAAAAACAAACTTGGTGACACCTAATTTGTATAATTTGCTGGAAAGTGATTATGAGGTTAAGATAAAACTCTGAAAATGCTTAAAACATTGTCTCTGCAGTAGATTCACTGCTGCCGTCACTCATAACTTGAAAATTTTAAGGTGGCTTTTTATTGCCATGGAAACTTTTAATCACATCAGTGAGTGCATCTTGTGAAGCAATATTATTATTGGTGTTCCATTTTGGTACCATGACATTGTTATAATTTACAAGAAACAGTGTTGTAGAGTTAATATTTCCTCTACATTAATTGCTGAAACTGGTTTCAGAGCTGTGACCTTACAGGCATAGAGGAATCAATAAATTTTTGTCTCTTTCTGTTTAACTGTGCACAGTTGCAGAATCTATGGTGAATCCAAATCGCAATCCATTTTCTGTCCCTCAAGACAATGATGTGTTTATGTTAAGAGATAAAGAAAGACAGAGGAAGAAACAGGTAAAATGAATGGTCCATTTCGCATACAAATTGTTACAGTACTGCGATTTTCATAATTTTGTGGAATTATGAATTCAAGTGCCAATGGCCAAACTATGTTTGACTTCCATCAATCAAACTTGTGACGCCAAGCCGAGAGTTGACCTGAAACCAATTGGATGCTGAAATAAATTAATGGGTGACATAACCTACTCTAACCAATCATCATATTTGGTGCCGATGGAAAGTGATGGCATCTGTACGAATCTTTTTCACTAAAGAACCTCTAAAAAGCATATGTCATGGCATTTGAGCTGTGAACTAAACAAAAACTCCAATTCACTTTCTGTAGGTAGAGATGATCTTCCCAGCTATGTTCGGAAATTTGATTGATGGAAGCCAAAATGCAGTTTGGCGTTTAGTGCTTGAAGGTGGGATTCCACAGAATTAATATGAAAATTGTGGTAATGGAGTTGCCACCATAAAATGATTAACGATTTGATGTAATGATTAATGATTTAGGAAAGAACTCAACAGCGTAGCTTGAAAGTTCATGAAAAGACAACATACACATCACGTGTCAATGCGAAGACAGCAGCAATGAGAAAAATAGCAGATGAAAGTGAAGATGAATTCATTGAAGAGGAAAAAAAGAAGGAAAAGGATGGAGTTATTGCTGTGAAGGATGACCCACAGTTCACTCTTGCAATAACAAGAGGTACAAAAATAATAATTGATCATTGTGAACAAGCATGTTTTTGTGACAAGTTTGAGGCAGGTGAAATCCGGCATTCAACGCCTGCAAAGACCTGAAGGCTGATTCCATTTGCTAAGACCTTGTCTTCAGACTTGTTTGTCTTGCGTAGATAACAGCATTTGCCGACTGTGTTTTAATTTGCATTTTACAATAGTATTCTGTTGTGTTTGAACTTGTAGACAGACATGTTGAGAAGGAAAATTTAGCTGACTTCATCTCCAAGAAAAGGGAAATGTTCTTGGTTCAGGTATATTCTTTAGTTGTCATTACAGTCAAACCAAGTGAAGTGTACCCCTTAAGATTGCATTAATGAAGTGATTATTTGAAACTTGAACCCGCTAGTCGTTTCAAGAATGCAATAATGAATTGATTATTCGAATATTGAACTCGCTCGCTCGATCCAAGAATACGGCTAAATTCGCTAACGGCTTCCGTTTTCGAAAAATCAATTCACTGTTGCGACTAGTAGGTTTCAAACCTACTAGTCTTTTCTAGAATGCAATACTGAATCGATTTTTCGGAAACGGAACCCGTTAGCCGTATTCTTGGATCGAACGAGCGAGTTCAATATTCGAATAATCAATTCATTATTGCATTCTTGAAACGACTAACGGGTTCAAGTTTCAAATAATTAGTTCATTAATGCAATCTTGAGGGGTACGCTTCACTTGGTTTGACTGTAATAATATGGTACATGTATATGTATATTGCATGGTTGATAATTTACATGTAATTTTCTATCATTTTTAACAGTAGTCATGATATTATAATAACAATAAACCTTGAAGCTTGTGAACATAATAATAATAATAATAATAATAATAATAATTATAATAATAATAATAATAATAATAATAATAATTATTATTATTATTATTAATAGTACTAATAATACGTAATAATTTTATCATAATGATATACATGTAACAACAACATCGGGTACTGCAGAAGTCGGCATTGTTACTGGTGCAGCACATTGTATGTGATATCTTAGCTAGGCTTTCTATCTGATTAGCCACAAGGACCTAGTGAGCAACATGCAGCAAACAGACCAAACCGCTAATTTGTGCCGAGACAGTGAATAATAATAATAGTGAATAATAATAATAATAATGACAGTGAATAATAATAATAATGAACAGTGAATAATAATAATAATAATAATAATAATAATAATAATAATAATAATAATAATAATAATAATAATAATTGATATTGCCGTACCAGCGGATAAAAGAATTGGTGAAAAGGAGAATGAAAAAGTATCAGGACCTTAAAAGAGAAATTGCAAGAATGTGGAACATGAGAACTGTGCAGGTGGTACCAATAATTATTGTTGTAGGGTCATTGGGAAGTGTAGCAAAAAACTTGGACAAGTGGCTGGGAAAGTTGAATGTTAAAATTAGTATTTCATTACTACAGAAAACTACGTTACTGGGAACGGCGAGGATTTTGAGAATGGTGTTGGAGCTCTAGAGTATTAGGAGAAAGATCTAACTAGATCTATGACCCACTCCCTTAGGTCAAGCAAACCGGAAAAAAGATCATCCAGTTCACAAAGATGATCATAATAATAATAATAATAATAATAATAATAATACCTGTAATGAGTATAATAATACTGATGATGAAGCTTTCATTTGTAGAGGATAAAATTTGGTAGAATACATGATATACAATTATGTCGCCTAGCAAACAATTTATGCAATGCAAAGCTACGTAAATTGCAAATACAGTACATTTCTGAATAGCCTTACCTGACAGTGTATTTAAACAAGGAAAGCAATGTTCTTACAATACACAAATGAATTAAGATTATTATGGATTCAAAGGTGGGAAATATCACTGGTTGTAGAAAATGTTCTTACATTGTACATAATTCCTTTGTGAATAAATTATGTTATGGGGGCCACAGGTGACATGTAGCATGAAAGTAAGGGAACACAAATTCCAATATTATTACTATCACGTCAATCTTTGGAAATGCACTTAAAAGAAGGAAACAATATAATAAACTTTTTTCTTAATCAGAGTCTGTCTGTCAGTTCATTTTAATCCCTTTGTCATCTTTAAAAAGAATTTAATAAATTAATATTAGTATATACTGAAACAGTGGATAGTGTTGAATGTGCGTGCTGATTGGCTACTCAAACTCCGGATATCCTTTGCTATTCATCTCCAAACAACTCGCGCGGAATTGGCACCCAAAAATGTTTTAATCTTTGCCGGAATAAATAAAGTAAAGTAAAGTAAAGTAAAGTAAAGCAACCATATTTAACGTTGATAACTCGTAACAGTAATTCAACTGACAAACCTGAGGTCGAGGGTGCGCTCATTTTACTCTCCCCTGGTCATCAATGCTCCATTTTACCGGTATTTAAAGCTACTTAAGCTACACAGTCTAATGGAAAGAAGCTGAAACAAGGATGTGAAGTCCGTGAATCGAACTCGGGACCTCTTCCACCAAGGCCATGCACTAACCGACTGTGCCATCCTCGCTTCTAATAAATGAGTTAAAATCATCTTTTTGTGCTATATTATTTCACTGTTTTAGTATATAGAAAAACAACTATTTACCTCAGTATCGGTGGAGAGTGGTGGATAATTAACTCGCCGCTTCATGGCTCGCTAAATATCCACCACTAGCCACTTCCACTTCAGTGAATAGTTGCTAATAATTGTTTGTATGTGGCAGTGGCTATCTTTGAGAGGGCCTCCTGATTTTGCTCATTTGAAGAGCTGAAATAATTATTATTTATTTTAGTCACTTTACTCTTCAATATACAAAGTTTAAGTAGTGTTTGCTCAAGAATGCACAAGTTTGTCTTCCAGAATTTTTTTAATTTAATAGCTGTCAAAATGGTGAAAGCTAAAATTGAACTATTGCATGAATTAACAGGAAACATGTGTGTTCAGTATTCACTAGGTGTCAAGCGTGATGAGATGAGGAAATTAGAAGAAATTGCCCAGGTTTGTTTTTAATGATCTTCAGAACAGAACAAGTTTTGGTCTGTGCTCTGACATACACAGTTGCCCAAGGACACAATAATAATTATTGATGAGGAGGCTGCTACCAGCATCTTGAGGTGTCGATTGTGTAAGTGGAATGTAATGTGAACTGCACAGATCACATGAAAAATGAGACTTTAAGAGGATGACATGGCTTTCCTGGATTTAGAAACTTTCATATTATAGCTGTATGTGATTTGGGACTGACCTCATGAGTGAGATTTCACTGTTTCCTTGAAATGGCTTACTGGTATAGTAACCTCTTGACTTGATCATTTAATGTCATTAGCTTAAATTCTGAACCTTGCACTATCACCAGATTTTTCTCTTCTCTGTTGCAAGGCACCATAAATTTAATACCACAGAAAATAAGCATCTGAGGATGAAGTCAAAATCAGCACAATTTGGTATCTTCTGCATCAAAATCTTTTTTTTTCTGGGGGTCCAAAGAAAACCAGTAATTAATGTGTTTTAATCAAGTGTCTAACAAATCTTAGCATTTTTAAGTGACTGCAGAAAATAATAATAAGTCAGCTCAGCAGACCACGAACATATCCGCACTGTTTGTTGGTTTTTTGTAAACTTCACTCTCTAATTCAGTTCACTTTTTAGCACAATGATTAAGTGTTTGATTCCCTTATTTCCAGGCAGAAGAAAAAAAGCTGGAACTTGCCGAACAGTATCTTGAAGAAGATGCTGCAATGTTTGATGAATTCCTAAAAGAAAATGACAAGAACTCAGTAGAAGCTATCAAGATGTAAGCTCCAGTTCAGAAAATAGCACACCTAATTTTGACCAACTGTAATAAACTTATCCAGACCTTAAAGTCTTCACTTCACTAATTAATGTTTTTTGACATTTCTTAGAAGACAAGCAGTGTGTCTTGAAATATAGAGAACACATGATATTAATTTTTATCTCTTCAGAGCTGAGGCTGAAACTAAACTAAAGCTTGAAAAAGTGGCCGAAATTAAGAAAATCAACGCTCAAATGATGGCAATAAAAAGGTAAGATTACCCGGTAGTTCTTGCATAATTATGTATTTACACATCAATAGGTAATTTTCCAGAACTGTCTCTGACTGTGGATCCCACAACTGCATATAAGCAATATTGTGATGCAGTTTGTAATAAAGAAAAAAGATGAAGTTAAAACCACTTTAAAGTCAATTTAATAAATGTTGTTTGTAATGCTAACCCTGCAAAATAATGTTAACAAAAGTGCCGAGGATGAAAATTTTGGAGACATTGTATGCATCAGGCATTGTCTTCATCATCATCACCATCGTCGATTAGTATTATTATCTTCATCATCATCATCACCATCATCATCATCATCATCATCACCATATATAACCACCACCATCATCGCCATCATCGTTGCCCTTGTCATTATCCCCATCTTTATCGTCACGCATCACGACCATCGTCATCATCGTCCTCATCATCGTCGCCATCATCGTAATCTTCATCTTTATCATCACCATCATCATCGTCATCGTCGTTTAAATCGTCATTATCATCGTCGTTAATCTTCATTATTATCGCCATTCTGATCGTCATCATCATTATCATGACCATCATCATCGTCATCATCATCATCGTCATCTTATCTTTTATTTTATTTATTTAGTTAGGTCCAGTATAAATTATGGCTTCTGTAAATCCACAAATAGCCGCATCATCATCATCATCATCATCATTATACTAATAATTTCTGTTATTGTTTCAGTGAAATTTCAAAAAATGAAGATACACTGAAGGAATACATGCTTTACAAACAGTTCCTGGATTCCCTTACGCCACAGGCAAGGAAATCTCAGCATTTGTTTCAAAATATATCATTTGAAACTTTCCTTAATGCCATTTTACAGCCTCTTTATAAATATAATAACCTGGAAAATTACCTTAGAGGATCTTCACCATGATTTGTGTTAGATCATTGAGAAAAGTTTTGAAAGGTCTTCAGTTTCTTTTATGCTTCTCGCTTGGTTATTTAAACTCAAAGAGCGCATTGTCAAGGTGCAGCTCTGTTTGCTGGGAACACGTCATGAAAATGAGATCAAGATGTTGCCATATTTTGGCTACAATCGTGGCGTTTACTTTATTTGCTAACAAAACAAATGAATTATTTGATCTAGAATCATGATTTATTTCCAGCAAAGGTGAGGGCAAACCCGCTGTGTTAACCCGATGATACCACCCCTTAAAGGAAACCTCCACTAAAACAAGAATACAACTTCAAAATATTTAATAACATAATGTTTACAATCAAAATTGTTCAAACGTTTTGTAATGGAATCGTTTGTATCCGAAATAATGAATTTCAAAAACGCTTGTTTTGCTTTTCAAATTTCCTGGGCGCCGCCATCTTGAATAATTGTGACGTGTAATGGTTGCTCTTTTGTATTTGCACAAAGAGCTTTTGTTTTAAAACAATAGGGCAACCATGACACGTCACAATTATTCAAGATGGTGGCGCCCAGGAATTTGAAAACCAAAACAAGCGTTTTTGAAATTCATTTATTTCGGATACAAACGATTCCATTAGAAAACGTTTGAACAATTTTGATTGTAAACATTATGTTAAATATTTTAAAGTTGTATTCCTGTTTTAGTGGAGGTTCGCTTTAACTAAACACCCTAGCTGGGAGGGAATAGGGTGGGAAAAGCGTTTTCGTCTCAAAGCTGGAGAAAAAGAGGCTGAAACCTGGCCTGCTTTGATTTAAGTACTAATACATGTAACTAAGAGTCCCTTATGTAATTTGACCCTTACAGGTCAAACATTAACCAGCCTACTTAGTTGCGTAAAATCATTTATTCTCTGTAAGTGTAAATTTTCTTTAAAGAACTGTGGAGGAGACAGTGCCAGCCACTGTGGTTGGGTGCTAATTGAGACCTGAGCATCCTGGGTTTAAGACCAATTCTGAGCACTTGTTGAATTTGATCCTGATCGTCTCTGGTTCATCATCCTCTCGTTTGCACTTGTGAATACCCAACTGGTATGCCTCCAGCCAGTTGGGAATCTCAACAGTTGTTGTTGTTGTTGTTGTTCTGTTCTGTCGTTTCGTTGATTTTGTATCATTGGCCCAATTGGTGAGTGATTTTTTTTTTCTTAATAGGAATGGAAAGATGACAAGAGAAAAATTAAAGATGAGAAGAAGGTATGGGAATGGCTAAGACCGTGTGCACCAGAAAGTTTTGTCCCTTAATTAAGGGATTTAGGAGAGGATGCTTTTGGGACCTCAAAGGAACATTTTGTTGCTCTCTCCCAATGACAATGACCAGGCAAGGAGGACCTTTTAAGCCTGAGAAGCTACTACAGTACTGCAAATAAGAATGATAATGAAGATGGCAATGATCAGTTACAATGATGATGATGATGTTGATAATAATGTCTTTTATGCGTTTGTCGTTTGATATCTTTACAGAGAGTGAAGCAAAGAGAAAGGAGTCCTGTTATGAGAAAGAAAAGTATGACATTTTTTAGGCTTCATAGCAAAAACCGCCAACTAATTGCTCTGTAAAAGGGGCATTGACAATTCCCCTAAAACTCTGCGATTAAGACAGAGGAGAACAAGTCGCCCTCCACTTCCCGAAGGCCTTCCTTTTTTTCGCGGCTATCCTCTCAGGCCCTCCAGCATATTTACGACTGGGCAATATTACTGTTAAAACACTTTTGCGCGATTCGACTGCATGGTTGGGCAAAACTTTGGTTTCTCTAGTATAATTTCCAAAAAAAAGGCGCATTGTCTTTAAGGTGGAAGATTGTAAAAGAAGCATCTTTGAAACTGATTTGTTTAGTCATTCAAAACTTAATTTTCTGCAAAACCTTCAACCCACTTAAGTCTGTTTCATCGTATATTCGACCACACCAATGGTGCAGCTTTAGGGATGAATGGGTCAATAGAGCGAGTTTCAATCGCTTGTCGTAAAACCAAAACCAAAGTAATTACTCTGGCCAATCATAAAAGGATGCAGATAATCTAGTAAACCAATCAAAACTTGAAGCAATTACACGTAGCCGACACAAAGTGCGGGAAAATGTGCACGCGCGAGCCACGTTTGGTTTTGGTTTCACTTAATATGATTGGTTGAAAAAGTGGCGCGAGAACTTTGAAACAGTCACTGAGTGAAGTAATGCAAAACCAAAGCAATTCACTAATTACTTTCGACACTCAATTGAAAAAAACGCTCTGACATCTACAAATCTATGATACAATTCCTTGAAACAGTAGACGACTATACAGACCTGAAGGTTTCGTGGCTTACTCTCGCCTCACAATGTTGTTTGAACGCGAGTTTCTGATCCCATTTGCCAAAACAACATTGTGGGAGGGCAAGGTATTGCAAAGTGTTTCAACAATTTTGTCCGAGGCTGTAGGTCCACTGTCTCCTTCAATCCTTTGGGTCCTGGGAATTAGACTTGTAGCTTTTACGTCAGATGACTTTTCTCGTCACGAAGGGGGGAGGGGGGGGGGGGGTTGGGTGCTTCAGGGATGAATGGGGTATGTTGAGACGGAATATAAACGACCAGATTAACTTATCTCTCGATTCTCTCGGTGCATTGCAGTATCCACAGGTGGCTCTGACAGAACATCAAGTCGAGGCAGCCGCAAAGATGGAAAACCTGGATCTGTAAGTATACACTTCTTATCAAATAGACCATTTTCGAATTCTCACGGCTGGACTGGGTCTAGCATGATATGGAGGCTAATGCGGGCAAATCTTTTCGAATGCAAATTAATTTGCTCGCATTAGCCTCCATTTCATGCTAGATCCAGTCCAGTCCAACCGTTAGAATACGAAACTGGCCTATTAAACAATTCTCTTTACGAGACCTTTTTCAATGAAATAAACAATTCGAGTCTCCGTTTAGTGGATTGTTATTAAAGAAAAGGGTGAGAACACAGCTTGAGCAGTAAATCCTATACTTACCAACGTTTCCGATGCCGATTTGTGCCATTTCTTCCTTATTTGATCAAATGAGGTCGTGTTTTTTTATAGACCGATGCTGTTCAGACCCTTGAAAGGGTTCCTTGTAACTCAATCAAATTGAATTAACTAACGCCTGAGCGTTTCTAGGAGATGAAGCGCACAATACTGGAACTTTTGCGTAGCCTGTTCTAGATTACCATTTGCTTCCAGGTTTTAAGCCAACTACTGACACTTTTTTCCATGATTATCAGAATTATGTGTCATAAGTGTTCCGTGAGAATTTGATAGGTCTGGAGAGATTTTCTTGCATTTTGGCGTTACGAGAACAGGAAAGACACACTGATGGAACTAGCAGTGCTTCTCGCCCCAGTTCTTCGCGACTAGAATAAATTTCTGATGTAGCAAGAAAGATTGTATAGACTGTCACTCATAACGGGAACGCAATGAGAAATACACACTAAATGGTGTCAGAACACAGAACGTCGTGTTCTATACCCAGCTATGCTTGTGAGGGTCAGTAAGTGTAATTTTTTTGTGCTGTTTTTCAGAAACAAGGATCAGGAAGTCCCCAAGGCAAAAAGCAAGTGATGATTTATTTCTCAAATATCTTTCGCGAATTTTTCGTTCAGAATCAAATGGATTACTGCTAGTGATCAATCAGAATTGTCAGTAACAAAATATTAACTAGAAATCAAGAACACGGCAATGTGATGATTGTCCATATCCGAGTTGATCCTTGCCTCCATCTCAAAAGAAGTTTTTTGTTTTCAGCGAAAACGTGAAAATGGAAATTATCTTGATTTGCATGAGAATTCAGAGTTCATTTTCAATAGGCCACTTCAGAAAATACCATAATACTCCTTGGTTTTGTTATGCAAAATTTGGAGGGGGGTGGGGGGGGGGGTAAGGGGAGGGGACACAAACAAAGAGTATTATGGGAAATGGGCATTTTGGGCAGTGACAATCCATGATATCAGATTAAAGTGATACTTGCACTTTGATATCTGGACAATTTAAGCAATTGTTTCTTATGGACGGGCGGCTTCAACGAGATTCGAACATTTCTTTCATTCACTATTCCTTTCACGGGAACACATGAGCCCAATAAATTGACCTGCTCCCAACTGTGTGGCTTCATAGCTCAATTGGTAGAGCGTTGCACCAGCATTGCACCAGCATTGCACCAGCATTGCACCGGCATCGCAGAGGTCATGGGTTTTAATCCTGTTGAAGCCGCATGAAGTTTTTCAGTTTTTATAAGAGACAATAAAAACAAATTGCGATTGTGAGACGGCAATACCACATTATATTGACGGCTAGTTGGGAGAAAATTAGCAATTAGTTTTGTATCGCGATCCATCATTTATAAGGATAAATAAAACTGTAAACTAATCAACCCGCGCCTGATCGAAATTTCAATCCTTTCTACCTGCGAAACGTATTTGTTTTCGTACGTCAGCAACCCAATTCAGTGCAACGACGTCAATTTCAACATTAGAACCAATCACAGGCCGCAAAAGTGAGACGGCAATACCACGAAATATTGATGGCTCGCGCATAGGCAAAACTATAAGAAGATCGCGATACTTGCTTAAGTTGTCCAGGTAAGTGCGAGTTTTACTTCAAATACACATTTCTTTCCACCTTGCGAGCAGAGCTTCTCTGAAACTCGGCAGACAACGAGAAAGAGAGGCTCTGTCTGCAGAAATTGTGTCAAGTCTTTTAACTTGGCTTGTCACTTCGGTCAAACCGGTTTAGGCAGCGCGCGCATCATATTTTTGACAAGGCGAAGGTCAAAATCGAGCCTTCAGTACGAAAATCAATATGGCGTCTAAGAGTGCGATCGAGACTTGGCCTGGGTTTGAGACTGTCTCCAAGCAACGGCTTGCGCATACTCAGTTAAGACTGAACACGATTTCTGCAGAGTCCTTTCTTTCTCGTCGAGTTAAGAAAGGCCCTGCTTGCTGGCAGGGTGATTTCTTTCATACCAAAATGTGCTCCTCCATTTTCGCTGGATTCACCTAAACTTCAAGTGCGTGTCATAAGGGTTGTTCAAATTAAAGTGGGATCGACTGTAATGTTGAATTCTCTTTATTATCAGTCACAGGAATGATGCCGATGACAGTCAATCTTCTGTGTATGAAACAGATGAAGAGGAAAGTGACAACGTAAGCGTATGCTTTGTTTCGATGTGGCTTTTCTTACGTATTCTCGCGGCGGGGCCAAACAATCATGAAACAAAGAGTAATGCCGGAGTTTCTTCTTAGTTTCTTTTAGTAAAGGTCTTGGCAACCGAAAAATAGCCTGTCTTCTGACTGTAATATCAGCATTTGTGAGAAATACAAGAAAGCCAAACTTTAGAGACGTTACTTTTACCATTCCTAATATGACGCTATTTTTTGAAAGCTTATTTCAAGTAGAAAACGTGGAACTTGGAATCTATTTGTTAAATATTTCTTATCATTTTGACAGGAACCTGAGTTGTATTTCTCCGATCCTCAACAACTCCTTGACATCTTCGCCGAACTTGAAGAACAAAATTTGTCTCTGATACAGAACAGCCAGGAAACCGAAGAAGCGCTGGAGGAACTGCGTCAATCCATCAAACAAACACAAGAGAGAATGTGAGTATGAAACGATGACGGCAACGACAACCCCACAAAGCAAGAATATGATTGGTTAAAAGGGGAAAAATAACCGCGTGCTGCACGTGCAGCACGCATTTCAGCGAATATTTCTGCGGTACTCTGCAGAAACAACCATGTGATATCAAATTTGACGTTTTGACGACCATTGTGACTAACACACCAAGCGAGTGCATACGAGTACATTCGAGTAACATACTAGTAACATACGAGTACATACGTTGTAAAAGTCCCTATTTTATCTTTTAGACAAAGATACAAACAAACCTAAGGCAATATGAATTTGAAGAGAGGAATTTACCCGGCGATAATGACTCGGAGATTCACTCGGGAAAAATCCGACTGCTCATTTGCGGGAGTCGAACCTTCGACCTTCCGATTACCAGTTCGGATTTTCTTTAACTGAGCTAGAGGGGTTAGGTGGCAATTGTCCCACTACACTGCTAGGACGTAGCCTGCGAACGCAAGCCGACGTACTTCAGGACTCGTGTTCGGAAACAGTAGCTTGTAATCGATGCTTCGTCGTCGGGGAGTAAAACACGAAAATTCTCGTCGTGTACCGAAGTATCGATATCTATCAGCCTTTTATTTCTTCTTATTTGTCACAGGAACCGTGAAACTGAAATTCTCAAAGGCCAGATTGACTTTTTAAATGATGCAATTAGCAGAGAGGAAGAAAGAGCCAAAGAACTAGAGATGAAATCAAAGTAAGTTGCTACAGTATATTTTCAATGTCGGGTTTGCAACCACGTGACCCAAAACACAAATTATCATTGTGACGTCATCGACGGTATGTTGGCTGTTAGGGCTTTGTCAAAAGTGAGATATGTCCATTTTTCCTCTTTCTTCTGTAACCCTGAAATGTGAATTCTTCTTATTTCCTTTCTTGTGTGGGCATGTGTATACTTTGAAATAGAATTCAAATGTCGTAGTTCAATGTCATCAGCAGAAAACTGCATAAACTACGCTTTTTCAAAAATCTTAATATTTGTAACGCGCGAGCAAGATTTCCTAATCGAACAATACAGTGACTGAGCAGAAGATCTGCTAACACTGTGGCCTCTACGCGAAAATGAGGTGTATTAAAGAAAACTTGTACCCTAATGCTTAAGTAAAGAACTTGGAAAAAGTAAAGCTCTTTCCCTATCTTGCGTTTCAACTTTTAGGACGATGGCCTTCTGCATATCATGATGTATTATTGCTGCTCTTTTATAATTGTGTCCAATTAGAATGAAGAATGGAGGTTACCAACAACGGGAAAAAAGGAGATAACTGAGGGATGACTCTTGTTTTAATTGCCGTTAGCTCTATTGGATAAACTGAATTCAGTTTTCAAAGCCGCCAAGGATTTCCATTGGATGAAAAACATAATTGTTATCTTTTTCATGTCTCGTTTTTAGAATGTTCTCCTATGGGGAGTTCAAAGCGGAAGATCAGGTAAATAAATCAATGATGGTCAGTTCCTTGTTAATTTAAAGCATTTAACGAGAAATATTAAATTAAGAGTAAAGTTGTTCGACTTATCCACTGAAGAGCATTATCAAGAATGAAAATTCGTTGAGTGTCAAAGTTGTTGTCAACTCTTTTAACAACTTTGACACTCAACGAATTATCGTTCTTGATAATGATGTTTCATCGTTTCAAGATTGATTCAAAGGTTCCAACGATTGCTTTCGTCTTGAATTACTGCGCTTCAGGATTGGCTCAAAAATCTCGCCTCAATTTCGGTCTCAGCCATGCAATAAGCGGCTAAAGCAGATGAGTTGTCGCTTGCTCGCTTGTGTTTTCCCGCGCTTTTACTCTTGGCTGCGTTTCCGTTACGTCTTGATTGGCTCAATAGGGAGTTTAAGATCTACGACGCCGTCGTCAACGACAACGCTACAAAACAAGAATGTCATTGGTTAAAAGAGGAAAAAAAATCGGGCGGCACGTATTCTAGAACGCATTTTTGCGGCACTCTGCATAACAACCTCAAATCACCTAATTCGAGGCTTTGAAGCCAACGCGAGCCATCCAATGTGAATCTCTCATTTTCTATTTTTTACTCAGAAACTGCTCGTACCAATTTATATTTAGGATTCTTCGCCCTCATTATACGACGTAAACGAGATGCAATAATCGCGAAAAACTTACTATAGTTCAAAGTGACGTTTTCGCTGACGTAGAACTTAAACTCCCTATTTAGTTTGATTGGCTTTTCAGTGAAGACCCGGGAACTGATTCGTGTATCCTTACTAGCTTAACAACTTCCTTTCATCATCCCAGAAGTCTTGGTTAGTTTGAAAAGTTAACTAATTGCCTACATCGCAGTCACGTCCAGAATTTTCTGATGCGTCATTCACGTTTCATTCCAGGAAAAAATGCTACAGATGTTGAATAAGAAAGTCGAGGAAGTTTATCGCAATTGCATCGGAGACAATGAAGCAAATATAAGGTAAACATAAAGGAAACTATCAGTCTTATAAGCATATCGTAAGTTCCAAATCAAAGATAAGATGTGCATAACTCTGACGTGTTCGTATTCACCCCAAACTTGGCTTTAGCTTGCGGTGTAATACAGAAATTGCACGGTCTTCACTTCACTTAGATAAAGGAATCTCTATCTTTAAAGGGCCTGTATTATGCTTGCACCATAACTTTATCACAGAAATTACATTTAAAGAGCACAAATCAAAGCTTCGCAACGATAAAATGTTTGCCAAGCATGCAGAATTTAGTTACAAACAAAAGAGAAAGTTTAAAAAACTGTTAGATTGAACAGATTTTTTTTCAAAAGCCCTATTTGCAATCCTTTTTAATCTTCTTCAGTTTTGCCCATCCATACCTCCTTTGTATTTGCTGTTTTGTTCAGACCTTCCTTCATTGTTTTACTGAAGTAGTTATTCCTTACGTTTCGATTGATTTGGTTGCCAGTTCCCTGCAGTCGCTGAATTGAAATTAAATTTCATAGTGTGTAGGGACAGGAAATTGGTAAGACTACACATTATGAACCGCACCGCCATGACAATTAAAAGATGATTAAAGAATTGTAAAAGGAGGTACCAATCTGTATTGTTCCCGGATCGCTAGCGTCACAGAAAATATCATGAATAAGAACTGGGACTCTCAAGTGAAGCTATGATCCTCGCAGTTGTGAACGCAATTTTTGCAATTGCGTAGAGAAGCCTGAAAAATTCAGGACTTCAACTGGGTTTGAACCCGTGACCTCGCGATACCGTTGCGAAGCTCTAACCAACTGAGCTATAAAGCCACGAACGTTGGGAGCTGGTCATTTGTGGGTTCTAATGTTCCCGCGAGAGCTCCCAACGTCAGTGGCTTTATAGCTCAGTTGGTTAGAGCGTCGCACCGGTATCGCGAGGTCACGGGTTCAAACCCCGTTGAAGTCCTGAAATTTTCAGGCTTCTCTACGCAATTGCAAAAATTTCGTTCATAACTGCGAGGATCATAGCTTCACTTGATTTCATATCCGCAGTTCATATATGATCCATTTCATGTATCATTTCATCGTTAACTCGAACTCTGTCGAGACCTGTTGCGGGACACATTTTTGAAGTACTTCAGTAAGTATGGGAAATTGTATGAACTTGCTCGTTGATTTCGTGATTTCTGGGCACGACTGATTTTCTGAAAGTTCTCAAAAGAGACCTAGGGTGTTGCCATTTGGGAACTTTCAAAACACCGCGAGTAATAATTTGGTTGTTAAAAATACAGTGAAAACTTCTTTACACCTGGGCCCGGATGTTCAAAAGCCGATTAACGCTAATCACAGATTAAAAATTAACCAAGGACGTTATTTCTTTACTCCCAAATGCTGTTCAACGCTGATATTGGACAAAACTTTACATTGGAATAAGTCAATCTTGAAAAACCAAAATAAGCAAAAGAAACTTTCACCAAAAATTTGAAAACATGAGACAAAGGTTTACGCTAATCCTGGATTAAGTCAATCAGCTTTCGAACAACCGGGCCCTGCTCCACAATAGGGAGCTTAAGCAACGACAACGGCGACGGCAACGAGAACGTCATCTCAAAATATAAATTTGCGTTATTTTAATCGCTTCGTGACTATTTCAACGTTTTTAAGATGACAAGGGTGTGGTAAATCCTCAAAGATGACACCAGTCGCAACGGCACTCCATTTTAGGAGAGAAAATGAAAATTTATCCTCAAGTGCTGACGTTCTTCATAAAACCAAAAACTTGGCTATTTCACGTTGTTGTTTTGCTGACGACGGCAACGAAATGGACAAAAGTGAAAAACGCACGTGCAGGGCGTGCGAAGCTATTGTTTTTAACCACTAAATTATATAAATATGCAAATTCGTGACGTTCTCGTTGCCGTCGCCGTTGTCGTTGCTTAAGCTCCCTAATAAGGCAAACAGATTTTGTTCGTAGCCAGAGCGACAATGGCACAGCAAAAGATTTGACAAGGGGATAAGGCTTGTTTCTTTGGAAGGTCTTATTTGTTCTGTAAGCAAATTATATACTTATGTTGGTTGGTTTATTTTCCCGCAGCACTCTTCAGATGCTCACAAACATTGAAAACCGGCTAGAGGAGTTGTTTGAGCAAATAGAGATGATGCCACCTGAAAGAGTTGAGATGGCGGAAAAGGTGAGATGATTGAAATTTTCTTCGATGGTGACTCGGATAGGCTCGGAAAAAACCGAGTGTTCCTTCGCAGAAGTCGAATTTGCGACGTGGTGTCTCGGGTATGCTCGGAAAACAACTCCAGTGCTCCTTTGCAGGAGTCGAACCATCGACCTTCCGATTACTTGTTCGGATGTTCTAC